>NC_056739.1:118903221-119123221 GCF_019279795.1 Protopterus annectens
ACAGCATACTATAAAGGCAGTCTAGCAGGGGGGCAAGCCCCCCTGCACCCCCGTGTGGGGGGCTGAGTCCCCCACCCCCTTGCTACTTTATATATCCTAACTCTGAGATTGCATTACAGGGGCAAACAGGTATACTCCCTTATCCCCACTTTAGCATGCTTTAATGTGGCAGTGTGCTGCTTTTATTTTTATTCCTGGTTCGGTGAACCGGAATGCGCTAAAGTGCACTGCACTTTCACTTAACTTAGGTCGTACTTTTGTTTGTCGAAGAAACGTAACTTTGACAAATGAAAGCAGAGCCATATATACATATATGTGCATATATTCCCACAACGTCCATTGACAGTGAATATACAGCAGCAGATTTGTTTGGCCAGCTCTTTATGTCTGTATTCTGTTCCACTTTTTTCAATAATTTAAATTAATTATTTTTCACAATAAACCTGATAAATACAAACACATCTATAACTGTATAAACTTGAGGACTGCATGTAGCTTTGTAGGGTGACTAATTTCAGTTCATGTCAGTGGTGAGGGCTGTTTTCTTTAGCTGTTTGGAATCCTGTTTTACTACTGTTTGTGAGCATTTACAGGGCACAATGCGTTTGAAAAGTACAGAACCAAAGCTTTCTATTTTCACAAAAGTTGTACTTGTGTAGCAAGGAGAAAACTAATTTCTCATGGAACAAACATTTTATTACTTCATATTAATTTGTATCTGTGGAGTTTTTTTAGGTGGTCTGGATCTTAGGGCAGGCAGCTGTAACGCAAACAGCACAGTGAGTATGCTAGTGACAGGACTGTTCTGCTACCATACGAGGAACGCTCTGAAACATAGGAGTCACCTGTGCTGTAGAACCTGTGTACAATTTAAGTTGTTTCCTAGGGAACCTAGTATACTACGTCCACCCAAGAGACACTGTCAGAGTAGCAGTAGGGCTGGTAACTGGTACCTGTAATGGAAACCAGTGCAGTTTAGATGTATACCACAGTTGCTATAGTAGTTCGAGTTCCTGGCAGATGTAAAGTGCTAATGCTGCCAGCTGTGACAAAGGAAAAAAATGTACGTCATATAAAAGAGGAAAACACATTTTTTGCAGAAGTAGAGCTGGGTAATGTAGTATAGTATGTTACAAAGACCATGCAGGAGAGAGCATTTAGCACTAAAATCTTATATTCCTGTGAGGAGGCAGGAAGTTAACACATTATAGGTTCATATATTCATAGGTATACTTTGCTAATAACCACCAAGGTCTTTATAAGGCTAGCTATGTAATCCAACCCAGTTGTCTCCCTATGTATCATGGGTATTTACTAAGGGGGGTATATTAATTAGGACGTTTCTAGAGGTTATGTGACAGAGGTTTGTTGTTGGATGTTTCTGTACAGGGTACTGCTAACCTCTTGATGTAATAACACAAAGAAAGATTGTTTGTGAGCGTAATGCTACAACAAAACAATTTAAACAAGGCAATTTCAAGTATTAGGGCCCTTTAGAATGATTTAAAGCCAAAATCAGCATATAAAGTAAAAATAAACCAGTAGCATTCTAAACAGTTAACTAAAGTACAAAGCAGTAAAATAAATCACTTAGCTGACAAGAGTGGAGCAGGATTAACTCAGGACCCTCTCAGAGTGTAGCAAGGGTGCCAAACAGATGGGAGCTCTAGAAAAAGAGCAGTAGGCAGTTTTTAGAAAAAGAGGGTTACGCAGGTGCAATGCTGGTTTGCTGGGTGGACTTGTAATATTATGGATATATAGACAATAATGGGTGGGAAAGTACTTAAATATGTTTTACAACAGATGATATGAGTAGCAATGAAAGAGGAGAGGGAGGAACTCTGGAAGTCAGATTACCCTAAGGGCAGAAGGCAGAGACACAGCCTTTTAAAACCAAAAGATAAGGGTGGGAATCTTGGGGAGGAAAATCAAACTTGAGCCCTAGTCCTATAGTGAATCCTTTATCTTAATGTCTGGGGGGCAGATTCAAAGAACAGGGGAAAACCAGTATCAGGGTAAATAGGCACTGGAATGCAACTTTAAGCAGATATATATATATATATATATATATATATATATATATATATATATATATATATATATACATATAGCTATAAAAAGTACAGAAGCATATATATATATATATATATATATATATATATATATATATATATATATGGGTCTACTTTAGATGCCTGAAACTGCACTTTACCGAAATTAGATCTCCCGACACGTAATGCCCGAAACCGCCAATTACCGAAAGTGGTAATTCCCGACTCTGTTAATGCCGACAACTGTAATGAATGGTAGTACTTAGTATTTCAGTACCTAACATGGGATATCAGTTTTAAAGTGAACCATACGCTTACCGGGACATATCCTACGAAAGGGAATGATGGCCATCCAGTTCCAACATGGGTTTACTTCGCTGGGACATGATCGTTTTCTATATATTTCCCACAATTCCAGGTCCAACTTGCAATACATCCGCCATCATTCCAGTTTCGTAGGATATGTCCCGGTAAGCGTATGGTTCACTTTAAAACTGATATCCCATGTTAGGTACTGAAATACTAAGTACTACCATTCATTACAGTTGTCGGCATTAACAGAGTCGGGAATTACCACTTTCGGTAACTGGCGGTTTCGGGCATTACGTGTCGGGAGATCTAATTTCGGTAAAGTGCAGTTTTGGGCATCTAAAGTAGACCCATATATAGATATATAGCTATAAAAAGTACAGAAGCACAAATCCTGGAGAAGAATTCACAGTACTACCACTACAACAACTCTACCACAGATTACTAGTGTAATGCAACTTTAAACAGGTATATACAGATGTAAAAATTACTGAAGCACAAATCCTGGAGCAGATTTCACAATGCTGCTGTTACTACAATCCCTTCAAAGACTAAGACACCAGACTTTGCAGAAATTTAACAGCAATGCTGTAATAATTGACTAAATGAGGCTCAAATCTGGCAGTAAGTCACAGTCCTGCCGCAAATGTGAAAAAAATTACATGACTGGTTGAGGCCCCAGAATAGGTTCAAAATACAAAAGCTACCTTTTACGTGTAATTCTACTTATGGAAATAAAATAGAGTATAATATATAAACAATGCTGAAATCTTGCAGTACTACATAGTCTCCCCACAACTACAAATGAAGGTACAAGATTAAGGTCCCAGAACAAACTAAAAAATTCAGATAACTTTTTTTGTCTAAAACATGAACAAAAAGCAGAGAAATACACAGGCCACTATAAGTGCAACTTAAATATAAATAAGCAGAATTTAAACAAAAGCTTTTTTTTTCACTTTTGATGAAAAGCTTGTATCTTACTGTTCTCAGAGACTTGAATAAAAGATCATTTCTGTTACAACTGCTCTATGTTTAAAACATATTCCATGAACTATGTATAGAGAGGGCGTGATATATGTGCCTGGAACTCAACAAAAGCATCCAGTCACTGACTGCCTCATAGCTGGAACACCAACATGTAGGCCATTAAGTTGGGGCAGGATCCCATGGCCTATATACCTTCTGGCTGTGTAATATATTTTAGGGGCAACACATCTCCTCATTCTGTTTAGCACTATTCTGTTAGAGAACAATCTGTGTTTAATGGTGGCTTTCATTTCATCACTATAGAGCACAAATATTAGGCATGTGTGTGTTTGTGTATATAAATATATGGCTGTCTCATGAAATATTGAATACTCAAGAGAGCAAACGAAAAAGAGTGAACAAATCTAAAAGGATCGAAAGTTAGGCAAACTAAAACTAATGTTTTTGCAGGGGGAAAGCCTGCACCCCTCCAACTCTGAGATTGTGCAATTGCAGGGTGAGGGCAAAATCCATTCTTTAGGTATAACGCAATCTCGTATAAAGAGCTGTAGGCAAAACCATCATTAAAAAGAACATTTGCTCATATGAGCATTCACTTTTTTGTTTTACATTTACATTTCACTATTTTAAATTGTAACCGTAGTTATTTGTCTAGCTATATATAATGTGCTTGTATTTACTAGCATTATAAACATTTATTCTTTCTTCAAACTTTTATGTTGTAGATTAAGATCTTTCACTGCAATTTGTAGCAGCCTTTTCAAAGTTGGAGTCAGTGATTTGTTTTACAAGTGCATTTTATCTACAGAATGTCAGAGGATTATTAATTATTTAATATATTGCTTCTTTGTGTGGAAATGTAGTTCTGTGTGTGTGTGTGTGGTTTTTTTTTTTTTGTATGTTATGTTTCTGGCTACTTTCGTGAGCAAGCAAGGTCTCCTAGATGAATGCATTTTGCTTCTTGAGTTGTGCAATCTGGAACACAGTGTGCTGAATCTTGTTTACCCGCCCAGTTTTGTCTTCAGGCCTCTGACAGTTGTGGTTATCTTTAACTGATCAGGATTTGCTATTTCTGTCAGCAGCTTGTTCTGAAGCCATCTTATCTGTTGTGCTTTCATCAGGGTGATAAATGAGCAGGACAGCGCAGCTTTGTCGGACCTCGGTATGATGCCAGACATTGTTTTCAAGGTGATGATGAACACAGAGAGGGCACACAGTTCGGGCACTGTCCTGGCATGCTCTTTCTTTTGTAAGATTAGGGCATTATAGTAGCATAGAGTTTCAGGAGTAGTTACCAACATTTCCTTGCTGGTTACACATGTGATACATGAGTGTATTATTTTTCTTTAGGGTGGCAGTGTAGCATCTGACATGGTCCTCTGATCACAGCCTCTGCATTAACCTTACTCTGACTTGTGTTAGACTAGAGAGGCTAGCGTGGTCAACGGAAGGAAACAAATAAATAATGATAAGTGATAAGTATAGAAATGTAGTGCTGTATTAACCCACAGTCCATAGCGAGTTACCGTGTTTTGCTTGTCATTAACTTTGATATCTGATGTATGCAACTGTATGTGCATCCTATCTCGCAGAAAAAAAAAAATATTTCATCCCCATAATAATTCTTGTACTTATTTTTGACCAATATTAGTGATTACTACATCTGATACTATACATGTCTTATGCTCTCATATGCATTTGTTTTTTAATAAAGTCAGAGCTATGATGATAAGTTTTAGAGGGTCTATATTATATCATTGAACGCTTAAAAAAGCGAATGCTGATTGATCAACCTAATTTAAGCGAAAGCTTACAATCTCGAACTGTCAGATCAGCAATTTTTTTCCCAGGGAAAAAAATCGCTGATCCAAAACACATACACACAACACAAGCACACCAAACAAACAGAAATCCACACACATACACCTAAAATCTGATACCTAACCCTACACTAAACTATGCACAAACCACTAACTACCCACTTACCTTAACCCTAACCCTAAGGTCCGTCACTATCGCACACTCACCTCACTCGCTCCCTAACCCTAACTCACTTAAATCCGCCCTAACCCTCATGTCCACTCAATCGCACACACACCTAACCCGAGCCCTAACCCTAACTCACCTAAATCACCCTAACACTCACATCCACACAATCGCACACTTACCTGAATCCGACCGGTAACTTTCCACCATAACACTGAAAATACCAAAGCAACAGAAACGGACAACCAAATTCTTTCCCTAGGAAAAAATTTGAGTTTCTGCTGCTTCGATATTTTTCAGTTTTGCAAAAATAAGTTTGATCAATCAGCGTTCGCTTTTTTAAGCATTCGAGGATATAATATAGACCCGTTTTAGACTTAGGCTACATATGTTGAGCATGTACTGTACTTTCACTTCCTTCTGTAGCTTTGGCTGTGAGCGTGAGTACACATTACAACAAGATCCACTCCACCCTATAACCTTCTCTAATAGTACAGTTATCGACTGCACTGAGTCCATTTCCCTCTGTAACTCTGGCTAACAGTGTGAGTATAGAAAGCACCAAGTATTTGTTCCTCCTAACTCAGGAAAGTAATGTGTCCCACCCACCCCAACTTAGGCTAATACAGTACGGGTCACACTGAGTCTCATTCTCCAATGTAACAGGCTGACAATCCAAATACAGGCTTTAGTAAGACCCGTTCCACTCTGTAGCTTAGGCTAACTGTCCAAATACAGACTACAGTGAGACCCATTCCACTGTGTAACTTACGCTAACTGTGCAAATATAGACTACAGTGAGACCCATTCCATTGTGTAGTTTAGGCTAACTGTGCAAATATAGACTACAGTGAGACCCATTCCACTCCACTCTGTAACTCAGGCTAACTGTACAATTGCAGACTACAGCAAGACTCATTCAATTCTGTAACTTAGCGGGACTGTACAAATACAGACTACACTGAAACCCATTCCACTGTGTAACTTAGGCTAACCGTATAAGAACAGACTGCAGTGAGACCCATTCCACTCTGTAATATAGGCTAACTGTACAAATACAGACTACAGTGACACCCATTCCATTCTGTATCTTAGGGCAGCTGTACAAATACAGACTACAGTGAGACCCATTCCACTGTGTAGCTTAGGCTAACTGTACAAATACAGACTACAGTGAGACCCATTCCATTCTGTAACGTAGGCTAAATGTACAAATACAGATTACAGTGAAACCCATTCCACTGTGCAACTCAGGCTAACTGTACAAATACCGACTAGGGTGAGACACATTCCACTGTGTAACTTATGTTAACTTTACAAATACAGACTACAGTGAGATCCATTCCACTGTGTAATTTAGGCCAACTGTACAAATACAAACTACAGTGAGACCCATTCCACTGTGTAACTTAGGCTAATTGTACAAATACAGACTACAGTGAGACCCATTCCACTGTGTAACTTAGGCTAATTGTACAAATACAGACTACAGTGAGACCCATTCCATTGTGTAGCTTAGGCTAACTGTGCAAATATAGACTACAGTGAGACCCATTCCACTGTGTAACTTAGGCTAATTGTACAAATACAGACTACAGTGAGACCCATTCTATTGTGTAGCTTAGGCTAACTGTGCAAATATAGACTACAGTGAGACCCATTCCACTCCACTCTGTAACTCAGGCTAACTGTACAATTGCAGACTACAGCAAGACTCATTCAATTCTGTAACTTAGCGGGACTGTACAAATACAGACTACACTGAAACCCATTCCACTGTGTAACTTATGCTAACCGTATAAGAACAGACTGCAGTGAGACCCATTCCACTCTGTAATATAGGCTAACTGTACAAATACAGACTACAGTGACACCCATTCCATTCTGTATCTTAGGGCAGCTGTACAAATACAGACTACAGTGAGACCCATTCCACTGTGTAACTTAGGCTAATTGTACAAATACAGACTACAGTGAGACCCATTCCATTGTGTAGCTTAGGCTAACTGTACAAATACAGACTACAGTGAGACCCATTCCATTGTGTAGCTTAGGCTTACTGTACAAATACAGACTACAGTGAGACCCATTCCACTGTGTAACTTAGGCTAATTGTACAAATACAGACTACAGTGAGACCCATTCCACTGTGTAGCTTAGGCTAACTGTACAAATACAGACTACAGTGAGACCCATTCCACTGTGTAACTTAGGCTAATTGTACAAATACAGACTACAGTGAGACCCATTCCATTGTGTAGCTTAGGCTAACTGTACAAATACAGACTACAGTGAGACCCATTCCATTGTGTAGCTTAGGCGAACTGTACAAATACAGACTACAGTGAGACCCATTCCATTGTGTAGCTTAGGCTAATTGTACAAATACAGATTACAGTGAAACCCATTCCACTGTGCAACTCAGGCTAACTGTACAAATACCGACTAGGGTGAGACACATTCCACTGTGTAACTTATGTTAACTTTACAAATACAGACTACAGTGAGATCCATTCCACTGTGTAATTTAGGCCAACTGTACAAATACAAACTACAGTGAGACCCATTTCACGGTGTAACTTAGGCAAACCAAGTAATATAGACTACAGTGAGACCCATTCCATTCTGCAACATAAGCTAACTGTACAAATACAGACTACTGTGAGACCCATTCCGCTATGTAACTTAGGCTAACTGTCCAAATACAGACTACAGTGAGACCCATTCATTGTGTAACTTAGGCTAACAGTACAAATACAGATTACAGTGAGACCCATTCCACTCTGTAACATAGGCTGACCGTACAAATACAGACTACAGTGAGACCCATTCCATTCTGTAACTTAGGCTAACTGTACAAATACAGACTACAGTGACACCCATTCCACTCTGTAACTTAGGCTAACTGTACAAATATTGACTACAGTGAGACCCATAGACTACAGTGAGACCCATCCCATTCTGTAACTTAGGCTAACTGTACAAATATTGACTACAGTGAGACCCATAGACTACAGTGAGACCCATTCTATTCTATAACTTAGGCTAACTGTACAAATACAGACTACAGTGAGACCCATTCCACTCTGTAACTTAGGCTAACTGCACAAATACAGACTACAGTAAGAGCCATTCCACTCTGTAACTTACGCTAACTGTACAAAAACAGATTACAGTGAGACCCATCCCATTCTGTAACTTAGGCTAACTGTACAAATACAGACTACAGTGAGACCCATTCACTTTGTAACTTAGGCTAACTTTACAAATACAGGCCGCAGTGAGACCCATTCCACTCTGTAACTTAGGCTAACTGTACAAATACAGACTACAGTGAGACCCATGCCACTCTGTAACTTAGGCTAACTGTACAAATACAGACCACAGTGAGATCCATTCCACTGTGTAACTTAGGCTAACTGTACAAATACAAACTACATTGAGACCCATTCCACACTGTAACTCAGGATAACTGTACAAATACAGAAACTTTGCAAATACAAACCATAGTGAGACCCAGTCCACTCTGTAACTTATGCTAACTGTATAAATACAGACTACAGTGAGACCCATTCCACTCTGTAACTTTGGCTAACCGTACACATACAGACTACAGTGAGACCCATCCCATTCTGTAAATTAGGCTAACTTTACAAGTACGGACTCCAGTAAGACCCAGTCCACTTTGTAACTTAAGCTAACTGTACAAATACAGACTACAGTGAGACCCATTCAACTGTGTAACTTAGGCCAACTGTACAAATACAGACTACAGTGAGACCCATTCACTGTGTAACTTAGGCTTCCTTTACAAATACAGGTTACAGTGAGACCCATTCCACTGTGAACCTAGGCTAGATATGAGACCCATTCCACTGTGTAACTAATTTTACAAATACAGACTACAGTGAGACCCATTCCACAGTGAACTTAGGCTAACTGTACAAATACAGACTACAGTGAGACCCATTCCACTGTGTAACTTAGGCCAACTGTACAAATACAGACTACAGTGAGACCCTTTCCATAGGTTCATAGGTTGGTACTAGGCTATCAGCCCTATACATTGTTAGGCTATGTATAGGCTAGTGGCCTATATAAGACTAGCCATAACAATTCCCTGGCTATTTCTTCCCACACTATTTACTTCCTGGACCCCTGTCTAGCAGGGAGACTGACGTGATCCCCGGGGTGAATTTCCTTTCTCCCATCCAATTGTCAAGGTTCCTTTTGAAGATGGCCCAATGTGTAGCTTAGGCTAACTGTACAAATACAGACTACAGTGATACCCATTCCACTGTGTAACTTAGGCCAACTGTACAAATACAGACTACAGTGAGACCCATTCCACTGTGTAGCATTGGCTAACTGTACAAATACAGACTACAGTGAAACCCATTCCATTCTGTAACGTAGGCTAAGTGTACAAACACAGATTGCAGTTAAACCCATTCCACTGTTTTACTTATTCTAACTGTACAAATACCGACTAGAGTGAGACCCTTTCTACTGTGTAATTTAGGCCAACTGTACAAATACAGACTACAGTGTGACCTATTCCACTGTGTAACTTAGGCTAACCAAGTAGTATCGACTACAGTGAGACCCATTCCACTCTGCAACATAGGCTAACTGTACAAATACAGACTACAGTGAGACCCATTTCACTGTGCAACGTAGGCTAACTGTACAAAAACAGACTACAGTGAGACCCATTCTGTTCTATAATTTAGCCTAACTGTACAAATACAGACTAAAATGAGACCCATTCCCTTTTGTAACTTAGGCTAACTTAACAAATACAGACTACAGTGAGACCCATTCCACTCTGTAACTTAGGTTAAATCTACAAATACAGACTACAGTGAGACCCATTCCACTGTGGAACATAGACTAAGTGTACAAATACAGACTACAGTGAGACCCATTCCACTTTGTAACTTAGGCTAACTGTAAAAATACAGACTACAGTGAGACCCATTCCACTGTGGAACATAGACTAAGTGTACAAATATAGACTACAGTGAGACCCATTCCACTCTGTAACTTAGGCTAACTGTAAAAATACAGACTACAGTGAGACCTATTCTAATGTGTAGGTTAACTGTACAAACACAGACTGCAGTGATACCCATGCCACACAGTAACTTAGGATAACTGTGCAAATAAAGACCACAGTGAGACCCACCCCACTCAACTGAACAAATACAGATTACAGTGAGACCCTTTCCATTCTGTAACTTAGGCTAACCTTAGAAATACAGACTACAGTGAGATCCATCCCATTCTGTGACTTAGCTAACTGTACAAGTACAGACAACAGTGGGACCCATTGCACTGTGTTGCTTAGGCCTACTGTACAAACACAGACTGCAGTAGGACTTATTCCACTCTGTAACTTAGGCTAACTGTAAAAATACAGACTACTGTGAGACCCATTCCACTCTTTAAAATAGGCTAACCATACAAATACAGACAAAAGTGAGGCCCATTCCATTCTGTAACTTAAGCTAACTGTACAAATACAGACTACAGTGAGACCCATTCCATTCTGTAACTTAGGCTAACTGTACAAATACAGACTACAGTGAGACCCATTGCATTTTGTAACTTTGGCTGACTGTACAAATACAGACTACAGTGAGACCCATCCCATTCTGTAATTTAGGCTAACTGTACAAATATAGTCTACAGTAAGACCCATTCCCCTCTGTAACTTAGGCTAACTGTACAAATACAGAGTTTAGTGAGACCCATTCCACTGTGTAAGTTAGGCTAACTGTACAAATACAGACTACAGTGAGACTCATTCCACTCTGGAACATAGGATCACTCTACAAATACAGTCTATAGTGAGACCCATTCCAATGTGCAACTTTGGCTAACTGTACAAATACAGACTACAGTGAGACCCATCCCACTCTTTAACTTAGGCTAACTGTGGAAATAAAGACTACAGTGAGACCCATTCCACTATTTAACTTAGGAAAACAGTACAAATACAGATTACAATGAGACCCATTCCACTTGGTAACGTAGGCTAAGTGTACAAATACGGACTGCAGCGTGACCCATTCCACTCTGAAACTTAGGGTAACTGTACAAATACAGACTACAGTGAGACCAATTATACTCTTTAACTTAGATTAACTGTACAAATAGAGGCTACAGGGAGACTCATTCCACACTGTAACTTAGGATAACTTTGCAAATACAGACCACAGTGAGAACCACCCCACTCTGTAACTTAGGCTAACTGTACAAATACAGACTGCGTGAGACCCATTACACTCTGTAACTTAGGCTAAATGGGCAAATACAGATTACAGTAAGACCCATTCCACTGTGTAACATAGGCTAATTGTACAAATACAGACTACAGTGACACCCATTCCACTGTGTTACATAGGCCCACTATACAAATACAGACTGCAGTAAAACTCATTCCACTCTGTAACTTAGGCTAACTGTACAAATACAGACTACAGCGAGAATCATTCCACTGTGTAACTTAGGCTAGCTGTAAAATTACAGTCTACAATGAGACCCATTCCATTGTGTAACTTAGGCTAACCATGTAATACAGACAACAGTGATACCCATTCCACATTGTAACATAGGCTAACTGTACAGATACAGACTACAGTGAGACCCACTCCACTCTGTCACTTAGGCTAACTGTACAATTGCAGACTACAGCAGGACCCATTCCATTCTGTACCTTAGGGTGACTGTACAAATACAGACTACACTGAGACCCATTCCACTGTGTAACTTTGGCTAACTGTACAAATACAGACTACAGTGAGACCCATTCCAGTGTGTAACTTATGCTAACCGTACAAGAACAGACTACAGTGAGACTCATTCCACTCTGTAACATAGGCTAACTGTACAAAATACAGACTACAGTGAGACCCATTCCATTCTGTAACTTAGGCTAACTGCACAAATACAGACTACAGTGAGACCCATTCCATTCTGTAACTTAGGCTAACTGTACAAACACAGACTACAGTGAGACCCATAGGCTAAAGTGAGACCCATTCCATTCTGTAACATAGTTAACTTTACAAATACAGAATACAATAAGACCCATTGCACTCTTTAACTTAGGCTAAATGTACAAATACAGACTACAGTGACACCCATTCCATTGTGTATCTTAGGCCAGCTGTACAAATACAGACTACAGTGAGACCCATTCCACTGTGTAGCTTAGGCTCACTGTAGAAATGCAGACTACAGTAAGACCCATTCCACTGTGTAACTTAGGCTAACTTTACAAATACAGACTACAGTGACACCCATTCCATTGTGTATCTTAGGCCAGCTGTACAAATACAGACTACAGTGAGACCCATTCCACTGTGTAGCTTAGGCTCACTGTACAAATACAGACTACAGTGAGACCCATTCCACTGTGTAGCTTAGGCTCACTGTAGAAATGCAGACTACAGTAAGACCCATTCCACTGTGTAACTTAGGCTAACTGTACAAATACAGACTAACGTTAGACCCATTCCACTGTGTAACTTGGGCTAACTTTACAAAGATACATTGAGACCCATTCCAGTGTGTAACTTAGGCTAACCAAGTAGTATCGACTACAGTAAGACCCATTCCACTCTGCAACATAGGCTAACTGTACAAATATTGACTACAGTGAGACCCATAGGCTACAGTGAAACCCATTCCATTCTGCAACTTAGGCTAACTGTACAAATACAGACTACAGTGATACCCATTCCACTGTGTAGCTTAGGTTAACTGTATAAATACAGACTACAGTGAGATCCATTCACTGTGTAACTTAAGCTACCTTTACAAATAGAGGCTACAGTGAGATCCATTCCACTGTGAACCTCGGCTAGCTATGAGACCCATTTCACTGTGTAACTTAGGCTAATTCTGCAAATATAGACTACAGTGAGCCCCATTCCACAGTAAACATAGGCTAACTGTACAAATACAGACTACAGTGAGACCCATTCTACTGTGTAACTTAGGCCAACTGTACAAATACAGACTACAGTGAGACCCATTACATAACTTAGGATAACTGTACAAATACAGACTACAGTGAGACCCATTCCACTCTGTAACTTAGGGTAACTGTACAAATATAGACTACAGTGAGACCCATTCCACTGTGTAACTTAGGCTAACTGTACAAATACAGATTACAGTGAGACACAGTGCACTCTTTAACGTAGGCTAACTGTACAAATACAGACTACAGTGTGACACATTCTACTCTGTAACTTAGGCTAACTGTACAAATACAGGCTACAGTGAGACCCATTCCACACTGTAACGTAGGATAACTGTGCAAATATAAACCATAGTGAGACCCAGTCCACTCTCTAAGTTAGGCTAACTGTAGAAATACAGTCTACAGTGAGACCATTCCACTGTGTAACTAAAGGTAACTGTACAAATACAGATTACAGTGAGACCCATTCCATTCTGTAAGTTAGCTAACTTTACAAATACACACTACAGTGAGACCCATTCCAGTCTTTAATTTAGGCTAAATGTGCAAATACAGACTACAGTAGACCCATTGCACTGTGTAACTTAGGCTTACTGTAGAAATACAGACTACAGTAAGACCCATTTCACTGTATAACTTAGGCTAACTGTACAAATACAGACTACAGTGAGACCCATTCCAGTGTGTAACTTAGGCTGACCGTATAATACAGACAACAGTGAGATCCATGGCACCATGTAATTTAGGCTAACAAAGTAATACAGACTACAATGAGATCCATTCCACTCTGTAACTTAAGCTAACTGAACAAATACAGAATACAGTCAGACCCATTCTACTGTGTGGCTTAGGCTTACTTTACTAATATAGACTACAGTGAGACCCATTCTCTGTGTAACTTAGGCTAACTTCACAAATACAGGCTACAGTGAGACCCATTCCACTTTGAACCTAGGCTAACAGTACAAATACAGACTTTTGTGAGACCCATTCCCCTGTGTAACTTAGGATAACTGTACAAATACAGATTACAGTGAGACCCATTCCACTGTGTAGCTTAGGCTGACTGTTCAAATACAGACTACAGTGAGATCCATGGCACCGTGTAATTTAGGCTAACAAAGTAATACAGACTACAGTGAGACCCATTCCACTCTGTAACATAGGCTAACTGTACAAATACAGACTACAATGAGACCCATTACATTCTGTATATTTGGCTAATTGCACAAATACAGACTACAGTGGGACCCATTCCACTGTGTAACTAAAGGTAACTGTACAAATACAAATTACAGTAAAACCCATTCCATTCTGTAAGTTAGCTAACTTTACAAATACAGAGTACAGTGAGACCCATTACACTCTGTAATTTTGGCTAATTGTGCAAATACAGACTACAGTAAGACCCATTGCACTGTGTAACTTAGGCTTACTGTAGAACTATAGACTGCACTAAGACCTGTTTTACTGTATAACTTAGGCTAACTGTACAAATACAGATTACAGTGAGACCCATTCCAATGTGTAACTTAGGCTAACCGTGTAATACAGACAACAGTGAGACCTATTCCACTCTGTAACATAGGCTAACTAAGGCTAACTGTACAAATATCGACTAACGTGAGACCCATTCCACTGTGTAACTTTGGCTAACTGTACAAATACAGACTACAGTGAGACCCATTCACTGTGTAACTTAGGCTAACTTTACAAATAGAGGCTACAGTGAGACCCATTTCACTGTGAACTTAGTAGGGTTACCACCTGTCCCACTTTGTGAGGGACAGTCCCTCTTTAGGCAGTTGTGTCCTGCAGAAAAATGGCAAATGTCCTAAGATTTTAGGACAAAAATATTTCCTATATTTTATGTAAGAGTTGCATAAAATAGTTATTCTGTATCTGAAACACCTAAATGTTTTAAGAAACAGAATAAACAACTAAAATACTATATGAATAAGCTTTTATTTAGACAAAAAAGTGAAGTTCTGTCCTTTGTACTGGCTGTGGGTATGTTTTGTTCTGCAAAATCGTTTGTACCAAAAATGTCCCACTTTGGGCATTTGAAAAGGTGGTAAACCTAGAACTTAGGCTGTCTATGAGACCTATTCCACTGTGTAACTTAGGCTAATTTTACAAATACAGACTACAGTGAGACCCATTTCACTTTGAGCCTAGGCTAACTGTACAAATACAGACTACTGTGAGACCCATTCCACTACGTAACTTAGGCTAACTGTACAAATACAGACTAACGTGAGACCCATTCCACTGTGTAAATTTGTCTAACTGTGCAAATACAGACTACAGTGAAACCCATTCCACTGTGCAACTTAGGCTAACTGTACAAATACAGACTACAGTGAGACCCATTCCACTGTGTAGTTTAGGCTAACTGTTCAAATACAGACTACAGTGAGACCCATTGCAGTGTGGAACTTAGGCTAACCAAGTAATACAGTAAACTAACTAACATACTAACTAATAACTAAAGGTAACTGTACAAATTCAGATTAGAGTGAGACCCATTTCATTCTGTAACTTAGCTAACTGTACAAATACAGACGACAGTGAGACCCATTCCACTATGTATGTTAGGCTAAATGTACAAATACAGACTACAGTAAGACTCATTGCACTGTGTAACTTAGGGTAACTGTACAAATACAGACTACAGTGAGATCCATTCCACTGTGTTACTTAGGCCTACTGTACAAATACAGATTGCAGTATGACTCATTCCACTCTGTAACTTAGGCTAACTGTAAAAATACAGACTACAGTGATACCCATTCCACTCAGTAACATAGGCTAACTGTGCAATTACAGACTACAGTAAGACCCATACTACTCTGTAACTTAGGCTTATTGTACCAATACAGATTACACTGAGACCCATTCCACTCTGTAATTTAGGCTAATTGTACAATTACAGATTACAGCGAGACCTATTCCATACTGTAATTTAGGCTGACTGTACAAACACAGACTACACTGAAACCCATTCCAATGTATTACTTTGGCTAATTGTACAAATACAGACTAAAGTGATACCCATTCCACTCTGTAACATAGGCTGACCATACAAATACAGACTACAGTGAGACCCAGTCCATTCTGTAACTTTGGATAACTGTACAAATATAGACTACAGTGAGACAAATAGATGACAGTGAGACCCATTCCATTCTGTAACTTAGGCTGACTGTACAAATACAGACTACAGTGAGACCCATTCCACTGTGTAACTTAGGCTAACTGTACAAATACAGCCTACAGTAAGACCCATTCCACTCTGTAATGTAGGCTAACTATACAAATACAGACTGCAGTGAGACCCATTCCACTGTGTAACTTTGGCCAACAGTACACATACAGACTACAGTGAGACCTATTCCACTGTGTAGCTTAGGCTAGCTGTACAAATACAGACTACATTGAGACCCATTCCAATCTGCAACTTAGGCTGACTGTACAAATACAGACCAGAGTAATACCCAGTCCACTCTGTAACTTAGGCTAACTGTGTAAATACTACAAGTTTGTCCTGATTTCTCCAACTTCTGAGGAATAGCAAATACAGACTACAGTGAGATCCATTCCACTGTGTACCTAAAGCTGACTGTACAAATACAGACTACAGTGAGACCCATTCCGTTCTGTAACTCTACAAATACAGACTGCAGTGAGACCCATTCCACGCTGTCACTTAGGCTAACTGTACAAATACAGACTGCAGTCAGACCCATTCAGGTTTGTAACTTAGGCTAACTGTACAAATGCAGACTACAGTAAAACCGATTCTACTGTGTAAATTAGGCTAACTGTACAGATTCAGACTACAGTGAGACCCATTCCACTGTGTAACTTAGGCTAACCACGTAATACAGACTAATGTGAGACCCACTCCACTCTGTAACATAGGCTAACTGTACAAATACAGACTACAGTGAGACCCATACCATTATGTAACTTAGGCTAACTGTAGAAATACAGACTACAGTGATACCCATTCCAGTGTGTAACTTAGGCTAACTGTACAAATGCAGACTACAGTAAGACCCATTCCTCTGTGTAACTTAGGTAAATGTACAAATACAAGCTACATTGAGACCCATTCCACTGTGTAACTAAAGCTAACTGTAAAAATACGGACTACAGTAACACCCTTTCCACTGTGTAACTTAGGCTAACTGTACAAATGCAGACTACAGTAAAACCGATTCTACTGTGTAAATTAGGCTAACTGTACAGATTCAGACTACAGTGAGACCCATTCCACTGTGTAACTTAGGCTAACCACGTAATACAGACTAATGTGAGACCCACTCCACTCTGTAACATAGGCTAACTGTACAAATACAGACTACAGTGAGACCCATACCATTATGTAACTTAGGCTAACTGTAGAAATACAGACTACAGTGATACCCATTCCAGTGTGTAACTTAGGCTAACTGTATAAATACAGACTACAGTAAGACCCATTCCACTGTGTAATGTGAGCTAACTGTACAAATATAGATTACCGTGAGACCCATTCCACTGTGTAACTTAGGCTAACCACGTAATACAGACTAATGTGAGACCCACTCCACTCTGTAACATAGGCTAACTGTACAAATACAGACTACAGTGAGACCCATACCATTATGTAACTTAGGCTAACTGTAGAAATACAGACTACAGTGATACCCATTCCAGTGTGTAACTTAGGCTAACTGTATAAATACAGACTACAGTGATACCCATTCCACTGTGTAACTTAGGCTAAATGTACAAATACTGACTATAGTGAGACCCGCTCCACTGTGTAACTTAGACCAACTGTAAAAATACTGAGTACAGTGAGACCCATTCCACTGTGTAATTTGAGCTAACTGTACAAATACAGACTACAGTGAGACTCATTCCACTGTGTAGCTTAGGCTAAATGTACAACTGCAGACTATAGTGAGACACATTCCATTCTGTAATGTAGGCTAAATGTACAAATACAGATTACAGTGAAACCCATTCCACAGTGTAACTTAGGCTAACTGTACAAAAACAGACTACAGCGATACCCATTCCACTGTGTAACATATGCTAACTGTATAAATACAGTGAGACCCACTCCACTGTGTAACTTAGGCGGTGTACAAATACAGACTACAGTGAGACCCATTCCATTCTGTAACTTAGGCTAACTGTACAAATACAGACTACAGACCCATTGCAATGTGGACATCCTACAAAAGGGCCTCGCTAAGACAGATGCCTGGTGTCAAAGCCATGGTCGCAAGCTCAATGCCAAAAAGTGCTTTGTCATCCCTTTTGGTAAAAACTCTGTACCTATGAACTACCACATAGGCGGTAGTCTACTTAACACCGAAACTGTGATAAGAGACCTTGGGACATAGGTGGACAGTAGTCGCTCCTTTGATAATCACATCGCCACAGTAGTCAGGAAATCCTTCTATGTGGCACACCTCATCACAAAAGGTTTCTCATCCAGGAAAAAAGAGGTCATTTTTCCCCTCTATTCATCACTCATTATACCCATTATAGAGTACAATGCCCCTTTTGGTATGTACCTCACAAGACATCTACAACAACTGGAAAGGCCACAGAAATACCTCACAAAGAGGATTACTGGCCTCAAACAGATGCATTACGCAGACCGTCTCCAAAAACTGCAGCTTTACTCCATCACATATCGCCTACTCAGAGGCGATCTCTGCCTAACACACAAAGCTATGACAAACCCAGAGCTTTTAGACATGCTCCACGTAAAGAAATCCCAATCCCTATGAGCTACACACTCTAGGGACCTAAACCTTGTCACCCCAATAAACTGAACATGCTGGAGGGATACATTCCTGTCCCAGAGACTTCCCATACTCTGGAACAAACTACCTGTCTATATCAAACAAAGCTCCTCATTAGCACTTTTCAAGAAAAATCTTGATGATTGGATGGGAGATAGGAAATTCACCCCAGGGATCACTTCTGTGGCTCTGCTCGAATGTGGCACAGGAAAATAATTTTTCTTGGGTGGCGAAAGCCAGGGTACCCTTGGCTAGGCTTATATAGGCCCTAGGGCCAATAGCCTAATACCTACCTATGAACCTATAACTTAGGCAAACTGTACTAATTCAGACTACAGTGAGACGCATTCCACTGTGTAACTTATGCTAACTGTATAAATACAGACTACGGTGAGACTCATTCCGCTGTGTAACTTAGGCTAACTGTACAAATACAGACTGCAGTGAGACTCACTACACTGTGTAACTTAGGTGAACTGTACAAATACAGACTACAGTGAGACCCATTCCACACTGTAACTTAGGATAACTGTGCAAATATAAACCATAGTACGACCCATTGCACTCTGTAACTTAGGCTGTCTGTACAAATACAGACTACAGTCATACCCATTCCAGTCTGTAACTTATGTAACTGTAGAAATACAGACTACAGTGAGACCCATTCCACGCTGTAACTTAGGCTAATTGAACAAATACAACCTACAGTGAGACCCATTCCACTCTGTAACTTAGGCTAACTGTACAAATACAGACTACAGTGAGTCCCATACCATAAAGGTGGCAGTCAACGTTCAGTCCAAAGAAATATATACTGCATGTGGGCCATAACAATCCTATGTGAAGTATCAGCTTGGAAGAGTGGAATGGATGGCCATACGGTGTAGTGATTTTAAATACTCAGGTATTGAACAGAAATCGTGTTCACACTGCATTAAATTTAAGGAAGCACTCTTGAACTTTTTGTACTTCTCATATCTCGCTCGGATGTACTCATGTGGTCATATTCTCTATCCAATGTCTTATAACACAGACTTTATCTGTCAGCGCTCCTTTACATACTTCTCAACCATATACTGTCATGTTTAACATCTCCTTTTCCTCCACCTGGACACAGTTTTATCTAAACATGTTGATACTGCAAATTGTCTCCTAATTTGTTAGCAGCTAGATAAGCTGGCCTTGGGATATCATTCTGTGCAATAACCTGCCTGAATGCTCATGCTATAACTTGATGTTGTCATGTATGACGTAAAATGACTTTTTATATATTATTTTAACATATTCTTTACTTCTATACTTATAATATCAATATTTAATCATATCCATGTTTATTTCCTCCACTTGTTTTATATCTTTGAAAAAAGCGTTTTACATAGTTTTCCCCATAACTTTTTTTACTGTTTTACATTTCAAAAATACATGTTCAGTACTTTTTTCCTCTTGACAATATAAACATATTCTAACACTTTTCTTTTTATGAGGCATGTTGCCTTTTAATGGTAATTTATCTGTTACCAGTCTTCACAAAATGTCTTGACATTATACTGGCTAATTTCACCGTTTGCTTCTTATTTTTATAGCTTTAGTGTTTTATTTTTTATATTTTTCTCCTGTTTTTACATAGTAATATTTTATCATTACATTCTTTTACCACATTTTTTTCTATATCATCAGTTTTTAATTTCCACAAAAATATTTTTTCTTGGTAACATTTTGTTATTTCATTTACATACTCGTTTTCTCTTTTACTATTTTTTCCATAACCCAAAATGTATCATACTTATATTTATACAATTGTACTATTAATCTCTCATCTTTTTCACTTTATCCACTTTAACAATTTTTACGAAGTTAATGAAGCCGCATGTACCACTGGGTTAATTAACCCTAAACCTCCTTCCTTTTTATTGAAATACAAAAGTCCTCTTTTAATGGGTTTAATCTAGAACTTCATTTAAATGAAATAATATCTGCAATAATTCATTTTCAAATACTATCGGCAACATAAATACAATTGCTGAGTATGCTATTTTCCCCATCAATACTGAACGTGTAAAATAAGCCATTTTTTCTGAAAGATAATTTAAATGTTCTCTAGAAAAGTCAGGTTTGTTTTATTTCTTCTATATTTCCACATTGAATTCTACTTTCATCATTATTCTAAAATGTTATTCCTAACACAGAAATCTCATTTATTGTAAAATATAAATACTCTTATCTTTAGTACATTACCTTTACTTTTCTTTTTATTTAAAACCATCCCTATCACCTCTAGACACTCATTTGTGCAAATCATTACTTCTTTTAGCCACATTTTGTTTTTTTACAATTAAGACAATGTGTATATGTTAATCGTAAGCCTTCAGTGTTACATACCCCACCCTCTTTATTTTGTAATTTATTTCATGTGCTATCACATTCATAATTAGTGTAAAGAGTATACAACTCATTGGACATCCCTGTCTTATACCACTCTTCATATGTACCTTTTGGCTTAACCAGCCATTTACGAGTATTTTTACTTTGTTATTACTGTACACCGACATACATAATTTTCTAAGTTTCTCACTTACATAATATTCTTTCATTATTACCCATAAGATTTCATGTACAGTTGTATCTAATGCCTTATTAAGGTCTCCTATCATGATTTTCACTTCTTTTCCTTTCATAATATCAGCCACAATTTCTCTGTCATTAATAATTCTAGACAACCTTCCCTTTATATTATATGTACTATCTTACATAATATTTTCCATTTTAGTTGAAAATCTTTTTTGTATTATTTTTACAAAGATTTTATAATCATTATAATTCAGTACTATCACGTTCCAATTTCTTTAATTATGTTCTATCTTCCTTCTTCTGTATGAATTTAAGTATTCCACTACATAATTCTTAATACATAAAACCTTCATTAACCATTCAATCATACTCTTTAAAAAGTATTTGTTTTACAATCCCATATTTTTTATACATTTCATACCCTATTCCATCTGGTCCTGCAGCTGAATCTGTATTTACTTGTCCTAACACTTTACTAGCTCATTTAATGGAATTTATTTTTCTAACTCTTTAGCTCATTTAATGGAATTTATTTTTCTAACTCTTTAGCTCATTTAATGGAATTTATTTTTCTAACTCTTTAGCTCATTTAATGGAATTTATTTTTCTAACTCTTTAGCTCATTTAATGGAATTTATTTTTCTAACTCTTTATTCTCTTTTTCTGTTAACTTTTTTGCTTTCCATGTTTTTCATTACCATTTTTTTCTTTAAGCATTTCTTGCACGTATTGTACTATACCATTCATAATCTTTTCCTTAGTTCTATTTCTTCTTTTACATTTTTTATCTCATTACATGCCAGCTTTTACTAATCTCCTAAAGTAACTCGATACTTCTCTTTTTCTTTGTAACAAATATCTTTTCTTATATAACAATCCTTGTATTTTTCATTTTTTCATGTATATATATATATATATATATATATGTATAGGTTCATAGGTTCATACTAAGCTATCTGCCCTAGGGCATTCATAAGCCTAGCCAGAGTGTGTTTGGCTTTCGCCACCCATTTTAAATGAATTTTGCTATGCCCTTTTTCGAGGTTAGTATACTGTGCCTCTGTCTAACAGTGACACAGAAGTGATACCCAGGGTAAACCTACGATCTCCCATCCACTCGTCAAGATTCCTCTTGAAGAGAGTCAATGAGGGACACTGCCTAACCTGGACTGGGATTTTATTCCAGAGTGAAGGGAGCCTCTGGGTTATGAATCTGTCCCTCCAGCATGTCCTATTTATTTCAGTGCTGAGGTTCAAGTCTCTCGAGCACGTAGCACAATGGGATTTGGATTTTCTGAGGTGCAGCATGTCCATTAATTCTGGGTTGGACATGGATTTATACGTCAGGCACAGATCTCCTCTGAGCAGGCTGTATGCCACTGAGTGGAGCTGGAGTTTCTTTAACTGGGCAGCATATGGGATCTGTTTGAGCCCTTTGATTCTCTTGGTGAGGTACTTTTGGGGTCTTTCCAGTTGCTGCAGGTGTCTGGTAAGGTACATCCCAAAAGGGGCATTGTACTCAATTATGGGCCTGATGAGGGATGAGTAAAGAGGCACGATTATCTCCCCTGATCTAGATGTGAATCCCTTCATGATTAGGTGGGTTATATAAAATGTTTTTCTAACCACTTTGGCCACGTGGTTGTCAAATGAGAGATTGCTATCAACTTGGGTCCCCAGGTCCCTAATTACTTCTTCTGTACTTAATGGATTGCCACCTATGTGGTAATTTGTGGGCACTTTGTTTTTGCCAAAGGGGATGACTATACACTTTTTGGCATTTAGCTTGAGGCCATGGCTCTGGCACCAGTTGTCTGTTTCTATGTCACCCTTTTAGAGGATGCTTGTGTCGGCTGGAGAGTCAATTATGGCATCCGGTTTGCAGTCATCTGCGAACTTGGTCAGCCACAGTCCTTCCATGTTGGCCTGTACCTCTGAGAAATATATACTGAACAAGAGAGGTCTCAGGACTGAGCCTTGTGGGATGCCACTTGTAACTGGTTTGGAGACTGACATGGCTCCATCAGTTCTAACCATGTGTTCTGTCCTTGAGCCATTCTGCAACCCATCTAGTGACATAGGGGTTTATATTTAAGCTGGTGAGCTTATCTATAATGCCCGAGTGGGGTATTACATCAAAGGCTTTTGCGAGGTCCAGGTAGGCTGTGTGGACCACCTTCCCCTCGTCAATGGCCTTGGTGACTGTTTCAAAGAAATCGACCAGGTTTAAGAGGCAGGATCTGCCCTTAACAAAGCCGAACTGGGTAGGATCCAGTGTCTGTAGGTCCCCAATATCTTTATTTATGAGGTCCATGATGATCCTTTCCATAGCTTTGCAGACCAAGCTAGTCAGGCTTATGGGGCGATAGTTTCCAGGATCTGTTGAGGCACCACCTTTGTGGAGAGGAACCACTGTTGCTGTACGGCACTCTTTGGGTACATATCCTGTAGTAAGGCTGAGATTGAACAGTAGTTTTATGTTTGGGTTTAGCTCTTCTTGGAGTTCATGTAGGACGCAGCCCGGGACACTGTCTGGTCCCATTGATGCTGTGTTTTTTGCTTTGGAGAGGGCGGCTTTTACCTGAGCATCTGAGATGTCAGGGGGGCAGCACTCTGCTGGGATAGATATATATTTGCCCTTTTGGTGGGGGGGGGGAGTTTGCACTGAACTTGTCAGCTAGGATGTTGGCAATGTCTGTGGGTTCGGTGTATTTTTTGTCATTTTGGACTAATTCTGAGCATATCTGGGAATTCCCACCCAGGTTCCTAACATATCTAAAGAAAGCCTTGTGATTATCCTTAGTGTCCTGTGCAATTTTTCTCTCGAAGCTGGCCTTAGATGATTTTATGAGTGCCTGTAGTTTTTTTGCTAATACTGATCAGAGATGCCTTCCCTTTTTGGGATTTTGCTCTATCATGTAGTAGCTTCCTCCTTCTATTGTATAGTTTGTTTATGGCTGGGGTCCACCAGACAGGATGTCTGCCTTTGCAGGATTGGGTCTTGGCTTTATTTGGGATTGCACGATCCATGCATTCCTGAAGGTGTTCATAGAATGCATTTATAAAGGATTCTGCGGTCTGGGCCATATTTTCCACAGGCCCGGGGGGCTTTGAAGGATTCCACCTCGGTTTTGAGGAGTGTGAAATTTGCTTTAGAGAAGTTTTTCACTGTGGTTTTCTGGGCAGGGGGTGGTGTCGGGATGTGACTATCCAGTGAGATTAGTTTATGGTCTGATCTTACCAGTGAGGGATACACTTCTGCTCTGGAGCATAGAGTCCCCATGTTGGTGATGATCAGGTCCAGTATGTTTTCCCCTCTTGTGGGAGTGGTAACAAGTTGTTCCATAGCATTTGAGTTTATAAATTCTAGGAACCTTTGGGCTAGGGTGTTGGAGCTAGAATAATGCTCCCAGTCTATGTTTGGGTAGTTGAAGTCGCCCAATATAATGGTGTTTGGAGAGACCTTCATATTTTCCAGTGTTCTCAGGAAGGCTGAGTGGAGTTCCTGGGTTTGGGAGGGTGGTCTGTAGCAGGCTATAAACTGGAAGGCAGTTTTACCCACTGTTAGTTGCACATGGATAGTGTCTGATGCTTCGTGCTGTGCCACCAACCTGGAGGTGTGGGTATCTTTGACGAATATTGATACTCCCCCTCCTTTTGTGGTTCGGTCCAAGTTTTGGGGCCGAAAAGCATGGTATGAGGTATAACCTGGTAGTGCTGGGGTGCTCTCGGGAGCCTTGTACCAGGTTTCTGTTACTGCACAGATATCGATGTTCTCCATGCTAAGGAGAGTTTCGAGTGCGTGCATCTTGAGGTTTAGACTTCTGGCGTTGAGTAGCATTACTCTTAGTTTCTTATCCCTTGTGATACCTATGGAGGTGGGTTTGTCTTTTGAGCCTTGCCTAAAAAAGGCACTATGGGGGTACCAAGAGCCTTTGCCAATATCCGAAATCCCAGGGGTGACAGGTGCAAGCCGTCCCTTGCGAAACATCATGGCATGTTGAGCATGTCATCCCAGGCTGACAGGCATTGGATCCCCTTTGAATGACACCAATACTTAAGCCAATTGTTGAAATTGATCATCTTGTCTTCATATTGTGGCATCATTCTTGGTGAGGGTAAGATGCTACTCAAGGTCAAGGTCATACCGGCCTGGGCTACATGCTCAGAGAGCTCCTCTATGTCTCTTTTCATGTAGTCAAGGGAGGTACGTCTCAGGTCATTCACACCAGCATGGACAATGACTGAGTCATATTTGTACTTGTCTTGGAGTGACCTGAGTACTTGTGTTATGCGGCGGAGCCTAGCGCCCGACAGGCAGCTCACCGTGACCTTCTCCTTGTTCAGCCTGGTGAGCGGGACGTCAGTGTGCCTGACGATAGAATCACCTATTACAAGTGTATCAGGTGTGTTGTTTAGCCTTAAGGGCTGTGACTGTTCGGCACATTGGCTTTGTGAGCTATGTGTTGCACGTGTTTTGTTTTGGGGTAGTGGTTGCTTGGGTGTCTGCTTTGGAGGTCTCTGCTGCTTAGGCAGATTTTTATTTAGAGCCTTCGAGTATGTTTTTGTGTGTTTGGTTTGCTGTCGTGGTAGGTCTATATGAGACTGGAATTGTAGTGAGTGTGGTTTCCTTCTCCCCCGGACTGGTTACGCCAGTACTGAGTTGAGCGAGCTTAGCCTCCAGTTTGGCTATATGGTTGCATCTCTCACATGTGTTGGAATTTGTTGGGAGGAGGAGAGGGTTGTCTGTATACATGAGGCAGTTGTAACATTGCCTCAAGATTCCCAGATTCACCAGCTGGACCGGAGAGGAGATTGACAACTGACCTTTGGACATGCTAGAATTGTATTGGGAATTCCTTTATAATTGAAAAAAAGGCCAATGGGGAATAAGGTACTCAAGGGGAGTTTGTTCTGGAGTATTTTGAATGTTTGAAGTATGTTTGGAGTATCTTAAGGCATTCCCTATCATTATTTTCTAAATCTTTTGCTGCATCATTAAGTGTTCTCTTATATTTTTTCTCTACTTTTCTCACATTACATTGCCACAGCAAAAAATATTTTTTTATATTTTTGCTTAAATAGCATCTACCATTCAGACCAAGTTTTATAAAATGTTCTCCTATTAATATGATTGTGCCATAACTGTATTACTAATCTCTTTCATTCTTCATTCAGTGCTTTCTCATTTATCCTTTATATTTCTTTGTCTGTTTTTATATATTTCTTGTTTTCCTTTATCTCTAGCCATATTACAAGATGAAGAAAAAATCCTGTTTCAAGTACCACCCCTTCTCCTATAACTAAACCTTCCGCTATTGTAAAATAATCTTTCTTTCATTTCTATACATACCCCTTTTGTAAGTCCATGATTTTTTGTTCCAAAGTTTTAACTCACCAGATTGTATAACTTGTAGCATTTGTCTTATATCGTTTCCTTTAGTTTTATGTTTGCTTCTTAAATTACAATTAAAGTCTCCTGTTATTATAATATTCATATTTGCCCCTATATTACCTAAAATCCGATGAAACAAGCTTTCCCTTTCTTTACAATTAGTATAAGCATATAATGTTATTACTCTACATACACGTTTTTCCATTTTAAATTTACAATGGTTCATCTTCCCATTTTTCCTGAAGTTACATCTAATATCTTTATTGCGTTTCTATTCCAGAACATCTCTCATTTCCAAAATTCTAGATTATCTTTCTTCTTCATACTTTCTTTCTTTGCAATATTTCATTTGTTAGAAATCTTGTATCTTCTAATGTAATTACGTGTTACATGTATTACACCACTCCAAAATCCCTATTCTTCTTACTATATTCTTAATAGTATTCACATTTTTCAGAAAGCGCTCTAAGATTTTCAGTCTCCCTTTTCCTTAGATTCATGGTTTCATCATTTCATAGCTAATTACTAGGGTAACTGCTTTAACAGGCCATTCTAAGCTGATGAAGTTCCCTACAAAGGTGAAAATCAGACACCATGTCCATGAGTCAAACACCTTAACCATTATATCAACCCCCAGTCGTTAGCAGTATATTTTCTTTTTCATGCATTTCCTTTCTTTTTTCTTTTGTATTTATCTCTTTATATTTTCTTGTCTTTTACCCTTTTGCCAATATAATTCTTTTTTCTTTTACCACCCCCAATTTATTTATTCTTCATCACTGATTTCAGAACCTTCTTGTAGGTCTTCTTTATTCTTTTTTCTCATCTAATTTTTCTTCTGTTTCTATTATTTCTAATTTTTCTCTTTGTTCATGTTCTTTTCTTTCCTTTTTCTTATTCTTATTTTCATTTTTGCAATCCATTAATAAATGTCCAGTTTTATTACATTTATAAGATTTCAATTCACATTTTTTGCATTGTCTCATTTCCCCACAAATATAATATTTTTTGTCACAGTTACTTGTCAAATATCCTTCTTTTCCACAAAAAATATGCATTGGGTTGTCTACACCGCTGTTCCCCTCCACATTTATCATACTGGATAGTGTATGCATTTTTTTTGTCTTTCTATTTTTAATACAATATTACAATGCCATTCACCATTCCATGAACCCAGTTATCGTAAACCTTTTCAATGTCCAGTGCTTGTTTACATAAAGTTTTCAAATGTCCTTTTAAAAGTCTTTCTTTCCATCTCTGTTCAACATTTTACATGAATTTTCTTTTTTTGTTTCCTTGTTAAATGATTTTATCACATACAATTCCATGGATTACAGTCTTTTTTCATATTTTCTAAGAAAATGTTCCAGTGAAAAAACAGACTGAAATATAAAATAAATTAAAAATAAATGCTCTCACCTCATGTGCTTTTATACCCTGAGGAGCTATTAAATTGTCCCAAACCTCATACCTGTCCACAAATAGAGCCAAGATGCTCTTCTCCAAAAAAAAAGGAAGCCAATTTGGTGGTCCCCTGCTATAAACAAACTATACAACAGAAGGAAGAAACTATTGCAGAAAAGAGGAAAATCCCAGGATGCAAAAAAACTCCCTCACCAGCCTCAGTAAGAAGCTGAGCTCCCTCATAAAATCCTCAAAAGCTAGTTACGAAAATAAAATTGCCAAAGATTCCAAAGACAACCACAAGGCATTCTGTAGTTATGTCAAGAATCTAAATGGCAATGCTCAGATCTGCTCTGAGCTACAACAGAATGGCATTAAATATACTGATCCCAAGGATATTGCCAATATCCTGGCAGATCAATTTAGTGCCAACTTCATCCCCCTCTCACCCCCTAAAGGGCCCATCTCAATACCAAAAGATTGCCAAGTTTTGGTAATCACGGCCACACAGGTAAAAACCGCACTCTCCAAAACTAAGAATACAGCATCCATGGGACCAGATGACATCCCAGGCTGTGTACTACATGAACTACAAAATGAACTGGCACCTCACCTAAGTGTCATGTTTATAAAAAAAACATAAAAAACAAGGCAAAAGGAACGCCCAGGAATCCAATAAACTCTTCCAAAATTTCTGTAAATACTTTAATGTGCAAAACAAGCAAAAAATATTAAAAGTGAATATCCAGTCAAGTGCTTTCGCCTGAAACTATGTCAGGCTTTTTCAAGCCTGACATAGTTTCAGACGAAAGCGCTTGACTGGATATTCACTTTTAATATTTTTTGCTTGTTTTGCACATTAAAGTATTTACAGAAATTTTGGAAGAGTTTATTGGATTCCTTTTGCCTTGTTTTTTATGGTCTTTTGGGACTGAGTTCGTGTTTTGGATTTACTTTAAGTGTCATGTTTAGTCATAGCCTCATCTCAGGCTTCATGCCCACTTAGTGGCGCATAGCTGCAGTTATCCCATTCCACAAGGGAGGATCTGCCTTGGATCCCGGGAACTACCGTCCCATCAGTCTGACAAGCCTGATCTGTAAGGGCATGGAATGCATTATCATGGAACTTATAAACAAAGACATTGGCAACCTTCAAACACTGGACCCCACCCAGTTTGGGTTTGTGAAGGGCCAATCTTGTCTCCTGAATCTGATTGACTTCTTCAAATCAGTCTCCAGAGCTGTGGACGAGGGTAAGCTGGTCCACACAGCCTCTCTGGACCTGGCCAAGGCCTTCGACACCATCCCTCACTCTGAAATCATAGATAAACTTAATAAGCTGGGCATAAATCCCTACGTCACTTGATGGGTTGCCAACTGGCTTACTGACAGAACCCAGACTGTAAAAGTAGCCGACTCCAAATCCAGCTCCAGACAAGTGGCAAGTGGAGTACCTCAGGGTTCAGTCCTGGGACCACTCTTGTTTGGCATCTACTTCTCTGAAGTACAGGCCAACACTAAGGGACACTGGCTAACAAAGTTCGCAGATGACTGCAAACTGGGAGCCATTACTGAATACCCAAATGATGTGGATATTCTACAAAAGGGCCTTACAGAAACAGATGCTTGGTGCCAGAGCCATGGGCTCAAGCTTAATGCCAAGAAATGTATAGTTATCCCCTTTGGGAAAAAACATGTACCCGTGAATTATCACATAGGTGGCAGGACACTAAATATCGAAAGTGTGATGAGAGACCTAGGGACGCAGGTGGACATTGGTCTCAATTTCGATAACCACATCACCACAACAGTCAGGAAATCCTTCTATGTGGCACACCTCATCACTAAGGGCTTTTCATCCAGAAAAAAATGAGGTCATTGCCCCACTGTACTCATCCCTCATTAGACCCATTATAGAGTATAATGCCCTGTTTGGTATGTACCTCACAAGATATCTGCAACAGCTGGAAAGACCACAGAAATACCTCACTAAAAGAATCACAGGCCTAAAGTAGACACCATATGCTGACCGTCTAAAAGAACTCCAGCTATACTCTGTGGCATGTTGTCTACTCAGAGGCAACCTCTGCTTAACATACAAGGCCATGTCAAACCCTGAGCTGTTGGACATGCTCCACTTAAAGAAATCCCAATCCCGCAGAGCCACATGCTCCAGGGATCTAAACCTTGTCATCACAATGAACAAAACATGCTGGCGGGATAGGTTCCTGACCCAGAGACTCCCCATACTCTGGAATAGACTGCCCATACATGTCAAGCAGAGTGCCTCTTTCGGTCTCTTCAAAAGGAACCTTGATGATTGGATGGGAGATAGGAAATTCACCCCGGGGATCATGTCAGTCGCCCTGCTAGACAGGGGTCCAGAGAAGTAAATATTGTGGGATGAAATATCCAGGGAATTGTTATGGCTAGGCTTGCATAGGCCTTAGGGCCGATAGCCTAGTACCAACCTATGACCCTATAAACCTATGACCCTATAAACCTATGAACCATTGTTTTCTTTACTTTGAAGCCTTACTATGTACTTCTGTTTTTTGTTTTCTTCTGCCTTCTTTTCTACACTCCCCTTTTGCCTTCTTTTACTTTTTCTGCATGTTTTCTTTTCCATCTCAGCACTTTTCTTCAGAACTGTCTCTTCTTCTTCATTTTGCATTTTCTCCATAATGTCCGTAGAAAATGCGTCCTTCATTTTCTGGTTCACTCTGCATCTCCACTTCCCTAAGTAAATCATCCCAAAACCCTCCCAACTGGGGGGGGGGGTTGTAATTATACATTCACCATTTGCAGTCTCATCTACATCAGACAGATTTCTTTGAAACATCTCTTTAGACTCCTGTACATGTTCTGTGGCCTTGATATTTGTAGATTCCTGCACACGTTCTGTGGCCTTGATATTTGTAGATTCCTGCACATGATATTTGTAGATTCCTGCACATGTTCTGTGGCCTTGATATTTGTAGATTCCTGCACATGTTCTGTGGCCTTGATATTTGTAGATTCCTGCACATGTTCTGTGGCCTTGATATTTGTAGATTCCTGCACATGTTCTGTGGCCTTGATATTTGTAGATTCCTGCACATGATATTTGTAGATTCCTGCACATGTTCTGTGGCCTTGATATTTGTAGATTCCTGCACATGATATTTGTAGATTCCTGCACATGTTCTGTGGCCTTGATATTTGTAGATTCCTGCACATGTTCTGTGGCCTTGATATTTGTAGATTCCTGCACATGTTCTGTGGCCTTGATATTTGTAGATTCCTGCACATGTTCTGTGGCCTTGATATTTGTAGATTCCTGCACATGTTCTGTGGCCTTGATATTTGCTTTCTCCTCTGTTTGTCTCACCTCTCCATTGTCTCCTTCTCTCTCTCCGTCTGCCTCCCTGTTTCTCCAGACTGCCTCTATACCTGGAATGGAAACAGGACATACTCTTGCAAAATGGGTCTCACTCACAAAAATGATGAGTAGGGGAAGTTCCCTGATGCCCCTAGTAGTAATACCACCTAATGTATCACCAGAAAAGAGGCTACTAACCTAATGGGACTAACTGGTCAACAAAGTATCAATAAAAATAATAAACTAATAAAATAAAACCACTAATAAAATCCTGTCCCCTAACTGAATCCATCACCATGACTAATAAAACCCACTGTTATAATGGAATTCATCACCATGATTAATAAACCTCAGTGACTGAAAGGAATCTATCACCATGACTAAGAATACACTCTATCATAAAGTAATCCCACACTATGACTAATAATGTCCACTGTCATAAAATAATCCATCAACACCACTAATAGTAAACACAGTCATAAAGGAATCCTTCAGCATGACTAACAATAATAGCCATTGTCATAAAGGAATCCTTTAGCATGATTAGTAATACCCAGTTGGAATCCATCAGTATGATTAATAAAAGGCACTGCCATAAAGGAATCTATTACCTTAAATAATAATACCCACTGTTAGAACATAATCCATCACCTTGACTAAAAATTCAGAATATCATAAATGAATACTTTTTCATGACTCATAATATCACGATTCTTAAAGGATTCTGAAAGCACAACTAACAAAACCCACTGTCATAAATAAATCCCTCACCGTAATAAATGATTCTCACTATGATAAAGGAATCCATCACACTGAGTAATAACACCCACTGTCAAAAATAAATCTGTTATCATGACTAATACTAACCATAGTCATCAAGAAATCCCTTACCAGGACTAATAAACTTCAGTGCCATAAAGGAATCCATCACCATGGTTAATAATAATCACTGTCATCAGGAAATCACTTACCTTGACTAATAAGACTTACTGGTTTAAGGGACTCCAACACCATGGTTAATAATAACCACTGTCATCAAGAATTCACTTACCTTCACTAATTAAACCCACTGCCATACAGGAATCCATTGCCATCACTAATTAAACCCACTTCCATAAAGGAATTCATTACCATGACTAATTAAACCCACTGCCACAAAGGAATCCAACTGTACAAATACAGACTACAGTGAGACCCATTCCATTGTGTAGCTTAGGCTAACTGTACAAATACAGACTACAGTGACACCCATTCCATTCTGTAACGTAGGCTAAATGCACAAATACAGATTACAGTGAAACCCATTCCACTGTGCAACTCAGGCTAACTGTACAAATGCCGACTAGGGTGAGACCCATTCCACTGTGTAACTTATGTTAACTTTACAAATACAGACTACAGTGAGATCCATTCCACTGTGTCATTTAGGCCAACTGTACAAATACAAACTACAGTGAGACCCATTCCAGCATTGAAGTGTCTGAGGCAGGTGGTAGGATGAATACTGTGTGCAGACAAACGATGGAGATGAAGTGTCTGAGGCAGGTGGTGGGATGCACACTGTGGGACAGACGAAGAAATGAGGAATCAGAGCAGATGCCAAAGTAGGTCCAATTGCAGAAAAGGTCAAAGAGAACAGATTGTGGTGGTTCAGGCACGTGTGCAGAAAAGCTGAAGACAATTTGGGACAGACAGAAAGTAGGCAGGAGGAAATAAAGGCATCCAGCAAAGCCATGGATGGATGGCTTGTGTAAGAGAAAATGTTTGTTAGTCAGACATGAGTGTCGAAGAAGGTAGGAGAGTGACACTGAATCAAGCTACTCTTCCTTCATTAGGCCAGTCATCGAGTACAATGCCTCATTTGGCATGTACCTCTCTAGACACCTGCAACAACTGGAGAGGCCACAAAAGTACCTCACAAAGAGCATCCTAGGCCTTAAACACTTGTCCTGTATGGACAGACTCAAAAAACTCCAACTATTCTCTGTCTCATATCGCCTACTTACAGGTGATCTCTGCTTAACTTACAAAGCCATGTCTAACCCAAGCTCTGATAGAAATGCTACATCTAAAGAAATCCCAAGCCCTGTGCACCACACACTCCAGAGACCTCAACCTCATTACCACAATCAACAGAACATGCTGGAAGGACAGGTTTATAACCCAGAGACTGCCCATGCTATGGAATAGACTTCCAATACATGTCAAACAGAGCACCTCACTGGCCATTTTCAAGAGAAATCTTGAGTGGATGGGAAGTAGAAAATTCACCCCAGGGATCACTCCAGTGGCTTACTTGACAGAGGTAATCCTAATGCTAGACTTGTAAAGGTTCCACAGCCATTAGTCTAGTACACACCTATGAACCTATGACTCTAAGAGAGATGGCAACAATTAGCACAACACCCCAGTCCCATGCAGAGAATGGGAAATAGGAGGAGGGAATTGATTATGATGATGTATGCTGCTGAGTACATTCTTTTGGATTTACTGGCTCTGCCTACAGAAATTCAGATGTCCTTCCAACTCAGCCACTTGCACTGTGTGGCATTTTTTGAATTATGCAGAGTTTGAGCTGGAAGTAATGTGGTTCTGACAATGCTACATAAAGTGCAAACTGTGCTGGAAAAGCCCACTCCATTTTGAAGTAAAACTCATGGTGGGTCTGTATAATGAAGTAAACATTTTCTGAAATATGCAGAGCATTTTTATGTAATATTTTGCCTTGTTGCATAAATCTGAAACATATTATTTTGAACAGAACCTGTTGTTCACTATCAAAGCTGGTTATCATCATAATGTTCTCAAAGATGTATGTGGCATCATTTTACAGCTATTAGTTATGAAAGCAAAATCAGTCTTCCCCGCAGAACTATTTTCTCACTCAGTGCTAGTATGAAATTATACTGCTTTAAAGTTATTTTTTGCTGTAATAACATATTTTATTTAATTTTCTTCTCTAGTAAGTTGAATAGGGGTATAACAGCTATTGCCAACAAAACATTTCACTGGACGACCTTCTGTTGTGCCATTTGGAGCACCTGACATTTCCGGAAAGAAAAGCACAGTTTCTGATAGCTTTCTAAGAGCTTTCATACAAGTAATCTATTTTCAGTTAAATCAGGAGGAAGTTAATAAAATAATGAAGCACTTGAAGACAAGGGCATAGAATGCAATCATTTTTTCTGCATCTAAAACACATGCATAAAGTTCCACTGATGTATATGATTTATTGACTAACAATAAATATTCTAATATTGTCCGATACTTGTCTATCTTGTACAAGCCTAGTCTGACTAATGTGATCGGTAAAATCATACTGGTCCTAGGTTCTGATGATGTTCTGTATAACTTATTATTGAGGACTGAACATGCATCATATGACGCAGGATTCTCCTGTGGATTGCACAGATTCAGAATTAGAGAAATAACTGAATATTTCTGTGACAGGGAGACCTGTGTTCATTTTAATGTAATTAAACATAGTATAAATAGTGATACAGCTGGTCACGTCATTTTTATACTCCTTCGAGTATGCCATCTGTGCCTGGTGTTTTCTTTGTCGATTAACAGCCCGTCGTATACCAAATCTTTACTTTCATGATGGACTGTCACATAAAGAACATTGACAGAAGATGTGCGTCATTTCATGACAGCATGATCACATGATCACAGCATTTTGATTCATCCTTTAAAAGTCATACAGTGACTTATCCTGTACAGTTTTACACTGGTGTGCATCATTTATAGCCCCACATTTATTCATTAATTACTGAGTTGCTGGGTTTATATCTCTCCAACCAATGCCAAAGGGTATTTTTAGGTTTGAATAAATCCTCATGCCGCCCTTTGGATTATGGAGCCCCATAGGCCCTTTTATTGTTCACAGTGTATATTCTTCCTTTAGGAGATCTTGTTATGAGGGAGGAGTTTGGCATAGCATAGTTATGTGGCTAATACTCAGATTTACCTCTTTTTCCATCAGGATGAAATGTCAAGTGTGTATTACCTGACTAACTTTCTTGAAGCTATACATCAGTGGCTTTTTTTTAACTGATTGAAATTGAACACTTCTAAAATCAAGACTGTGACAGTTCAAGCTACTTTGAAGGATTCATGTATTCTCTGGCTTTGTACTCGTATTCTTTATGATGGGAATAAACTCTAGTTTGTTGAAAAAATCTGTAGTTTTGGTGTTCTCTTAGATTCCAGGTTGACATTTTGAGACCAGGTGTCAGCTGTTGTTAAATCTTCATGTTTCCATCTACAAAACTTATCCAAGGTAAAGCACCTTGTATCTCAAGCACACCTTTCAGCAGTAATACATGCATTGGGTTAATCTTGACTGGACTATTGTAATGCTCTCTACCTAGGTCTTCACAACACCAGTCTTTAGTGCAGAACACTGCTGCTAGGTGACTAACTGGTGTTTCACATTTCCAACATGTTACTCCTGTTTTTTGGGAACTACACCAGCTATCTGTCCAATTTAGGATTGTCTGTAAAGTTTTGGTGTTAGTATATCTGTCTTTGTATAACTTGGGTCCCTCTTAACTGAATGGACCAGTGGTGCCATATACCCCAAGCAGGGTACTATGCATGACAACTCAGGGGCTGTTGGTGTTTCCACAGGTACATCTTTGAAAGTTATGGTGGATGTGCTTTTGCCTTCCAAGCTCTTTAGTTGTGGAAGTTGTTACCTGAATGGCTTTGTGATTGCTCAGTCCTGGCCAGCTCCTGTAGCTCACTTAAAATGTACCTTTTCAGTGTTGTGTATGAAGTTAATGGATGATTACTGTGAGCGCATTCGTTCTTTGTTTTTACTTATTGTGTTTATAGTTATAAATGGCATTTTGTGCAGAAGCACTTGGATAAGTTGAAGCAGAAGTTGAATGGTATATTTACATTAATTATATTTGCAAAACTTACTAATTGTCATTATGTGAACTTAAGGAATAAACTTTTTTGTATGCATTTTTCAGCTTGTTTAATATCCTGTTGAATATTTGACTATTTTTATAATGACAAAAATCTGTTAAACTGTCTCCTTTAGTTAGTCATTTCATTGTTAGGAAGAGAATCCCACCACTAGCTACCTACGCATTTTAATCGTTTATATGCCACACATTCTGTATACTGTTATGTAAATCTTCTTAAATGTTCATTTTTATCTGTGGAAGTCTTTAATCTCTAAACCTTATATGTATTAGCTTAAGTCGATGTAACCAGTCTTGACACTTTTGTAAGCTTTCTTTTCTTTTTTTATTAAATTGGAGTTTCTTTTATCTGTACATAAATGTAGCCTTAGCTCATTCACACCTATAACACACCTTTTTCTATACTTCCAGTTCACACCCATAGCTCCTTAAGGCGTCCAGATCTTTTTTGGATCTATCTTCTATAACTAAGTGGCTTACCAGTAAATAATAGGCAGTATTAGAAAGTACAAGGATGTATTAACAACTTGACACTTATATTGTTAACATACGATGCGCTGTAGTGGAGACATTAATCACTGCCGCTTATTATTCACATTTTCATATTTATGATCATATTTTCATAATTGAGAGATCTGTATGCTGTGGAGGGGTATGGTGTGATACGCCATGATAAGCGACAGGAAAATTCATTGTCAGTGGCCATTTATATCACTGTAATTGGGATACTGCTAGTTGTTTGTTAGTAATTAGAAAAATAAACAATGTTTCCATATGTTCTTAATATTTCAAAAAAACAAGTGACTTACAGACTGCTACATGGCATCAGATGAAACCTTAGATGATGAAAAAAAACTGCATGCAATATTTGCAGTTTATGTTGCACATCTTGAGAGATGTTCAGTGTTATTTATATTGCCAATTATGTAATTAAGCAAATGTTTTTATATTTATTTATTTATTTGTCTTTTTGTTAACCGGGTTGGTCCACTGGGCTGGTGACCCATTTTTATTGGAGACCCAAGGAAAAAAGCTCAGATATAAAGAAAAAGTTACAAAAATGTATATCTATACTACAATCATTAAAATGCATTTTTCTAGGATTTTAGAAAGTGGTGAGAGGATGGCTATAGGGTGGAAATTAGCTGGGTCAGTGGAGTTACCTCCTTTATGTAGTGGAATTGTATAGTAGGATTTCCAGATGTGTGGGACTATGGATTTTTTAATGGAGCGGTTTATAAGGATGGATACTGGATAAGCTGTGGTATTGGCTGCAAGTTTGAGAAATAGGGAGGTAAGTTGTCAAATGAGGGATTTTATCTAAGCTGTGGGAACCGGTTTCAGGAAAAAGGTGGAGTGGGAGTTGGTGGAGGTAGGGCTGGGGGTATGAGGATGGTTGGTGTCAGGAGGGATTAGCTTGCGGATTGAGGCAATGAAGAAATTGTTTATTAAGGAGGCTATTTCTACAGGAGATATATCAGGGAAAGGGTTAGGGGTAGAGGGTTTTCCTGGGTACAGAATATTATTTATGGAGTGTCAAACTTTTGGGGGGTTGGAAGTATGGGTGTATTGAGCTTCTAGGTAATAATTTTTCTTGTCTTGGACAATTAGTTTTTTTGTAAGGTTTCTTAGTTCTTTAAATTTGAGGAAGAGAGTGGGAGATTTAGACTTTGACCATTTTTTCCAGGTGGAGTCCCTGGGTTTCATGGTGGAGAGGGTATATTTCCAGAGCCAGGGTGTGGGATTAGATTTGATCCTTATTTTTCTTAGGGGAGCAAGAGAGTTTAGGATGTTCAGAAATTATCTAATTAAATTTGCACTCAGAGAAGAATTTCTTGCTGTCATGTGAAAGTTTACATCTGGTTAACCAAAGTGTTCTAATAATATATATCTTAAGTCAGACATTTTCCAGCATATGACGATTGAATTTGTTTGTGAAAGTTTAGCAAAAAATATAATTCTGGGTTTACATGATTTAACAATATGTTAAAACATTTATGGAAAGACTAGCAATGCTCTGACTATTATCACCACAAAGAACACTTCTTTCTGAGAACATTGCTATTGGTGTAGTTTGAATAGCTTTTATTGTTCACAACATATTTACATTTGTTTATCTTATGCTTTTGAAGTTTATTTTTCAGGAAATGTTCTGGTATACAAGGATGTGTATAGGCTGCTAGAGGTGTGGCATTCTACACCACCTAGATGTTATGAGTTAGATCCGTTCTGCCAAGTAGGTATATCATGTAATCTAAATCACTTTTTTTACCCAACGTTTCCTTTAATCAAGTGCACCTTCACGTTTATATAATGTAGTCAAAACCTCCATACCCAATGAGACTACAGTTACTACATTTTACATGCATTGATAATTAACATGGCCACATAATGAAGAAAATGCAGTTTGATTTGGAAAACATATACTTGATGTGTATTGGTATACAAATTTTATCTGAGGTTGACAGAGAAGCATCCTTAAGCAAAGTACAAGTGTAAGCAAATCTAGCAAATATGTTCTTTGACCCATGCATGTGTTAAATGCAAAAACGTGCATAATGTCTTAAATGTATTTGTGTGTGGTATTACCAGTTTTAATGGTCAAACTGCAGAATCGTCAGGGTCTTTTAACAGACCCCAGTGTCCCCCAGTAACTAAACCTTTTGTTCCACAGTCTAACACGTTCTAATCTTCTTTTCCAAAGAACTTACTTGCAGAAGAATGTGGTAAAAAATAAACTGCCACTCATTCGTCTTCTGATGTTCCCTCCGTTGATAAAATACATCCATTATTGGTTTCATATATTTCCATGTGTAACAAGAAACAGAAAGGTTTGTGTATTAAAATTGCAGTTCTCCACATCTGTGGCAGATTCTAACCCAAAACTTAGAGCATGAGCATTTGCAAGCCATCGTGTAAGTATTTAACTGTTTATTTTTGCATAAACACATACAGTGCTTTTTTCCTTTGCGTTTTGAGAAAGAGTAAAACTTGAAATTGCCAATTTTCCATTTGTACTGAATGTAGCTTTTATATAATGATTTAATATCACTGTAAAATATGTCAAAGAAAATATAAACGTATGAGATTTTCACATAATGTTAAATAAATGACAGAAATTAATCAAGAAATAACAGAATTATATGAGTGTTTCATTAAAACCTACCAGTAACAACATAATACTTGCATTAAATGATAAATATTTAAAACAAATAACACTCTAAAAACAATAAATGGTAAACCAGCTGTAGCTGTTCGTTTTTGTGATACGTTTGAAGTAATACAGCCATTGGTGCACTCTTGTTTTTATGCTTTTACATTGACTGTGACTATTACAGAGTGCTTTACCCGGCAATTTTTCGTTCCCTATTTTGAATTGTTAATCAGGTAGGTGGACTTACAACTCAGGCCAAAGGTAAACATACATTCTACAAGAGTAATATAACATAAACATGAAAATGAGTAACTATGTAGAAATCAAGACTAAATAACATAAACATGGCTTGCATAAGGACAGTATAAAATTAACATATGTGGTAAGTACATTACAGTAGTACTAAGCTTATCTAATGTGAAGTCAGTGGATCCTTCTAGAGAAAAGAATATGTAGTCCAGGAGAAATCAGAATACAAAAGAAGGTGTGAAGTGTAAAAGGTACGAGTAATGAGCAAGGTGCTAGTGCATTAGGGATATGTCAGTGTAGAAGAACGCTATTTACATTATTTACAGTTCTAGAACAGAACTCAGAACTTGGATGCAGATACATGGCTTGTGTGTGGGCATCAAGGTAACCAAGTGACTGATGGATGGCAACCTTCATAGTGCATGTGCAGGAGCATGCACCCATGTGGGGATAGCATTGAGATCCTCCTCAGTGCTGATGGCCCCATGGCTCCTCCTTCACAGTGCATGTGCAGCAGCATGCACCCATGTGGGGATAGTATTGAGATCCTCCTCAGTGATAATGGCCCCATGGCTCCTCCTTCATAGTGCATGTGCAGGAGCATGCACCCATGTGGGGATAGTATTGAGATCCTCCTCAGTGATAATGGCCCCATTGTTCCTCCTTCATAGTGCATGTGCAGAATCATGCACCCATGTGAGGATAGCATTGAAATCCTCCTCAGTTATGATGGCCCCATGGCTCCTCCTCCATAGTGCATGTGCAGGAGCATGCACCCATGTGGGGATAGCATTGAGATCCTCCTCAGTGCTGATGGCCCCATGACTCCTCCTTCATAGTGCATGTGCAGGAGCATGCACCCATGTGGGGATAGCATTGAGATCCTCCTTGGTGATAATGGCCCCATGGCTCCTCCTTCATAGTGCATGTGCAGGAGCATGCACCCATGTGGGGATAGCATTGAGATCCTCCTCAGTGCTGATGGCCCCATGGCTCCTCCTTCATAGTACATGTGCAGGAGCATGCACCCATGTGGGGATAGTATTGAGATCCTCCTCAGTGATGATGGCCCCATGGCTCCTCCTTCATAGTACATGTGCAGGAGCATGCACCCATGTGGGGATAGTATTGAGATCCTCCTCAGTGATGATGGCCCCGTGGCTCCTCCTTCATAGTACATGTGCAGGAGCATGCACCCATGTGGGGACAGCATTGAGAGCCTCCTCAGTACTGATGGCCCCATGGCTCCTCCTTCATAGTGCATGTGCAGGAGCATGCACCCATGTGGGGATAGCATTGAGATCCTCCTCAGTGATGATGGCTCCATGGCTCCTCCTTCATTGTACATGTGCAGGAGAATGCATCCATGTGGGGATAGCATTGAGAGCCTCCTCACTGCTGATGGCCCCATGGCTCCTCCTTCATAGTGCATGTGCAGGAGCCAGATATAATTGCCAGACTTTGATGCTTTCCCAGTCTAAGACTGAAATTTGCCATTTGTGATAGTGCCCTACCACAGTTAAGGAATTTAAATGAATGAATGAATAAATAAATCAATAAATGACATTATTTCCCCATGCAAAGACAATCCAAATATATATATGCCCTCAAAAGACTGTCTTAACATAACCTTCTGAACAAATCGCCAATCAAGGAAATGATGTGAAACAAATGGTTGGTCTTAACACTCATAGTAAATTACTTTTCAGTAAAATATATACATAAGACTGTGCTCAAATTTATCCAAAAGCTAAGAAGGCTTTATAAAGTCATGTGAATCCTGTGATGCTTGAATATTTAATACTAATATATGCTTGCTCCCTTTGCTTCTATATTCTGAGTATCTTCAAAATAACTTAGAATCTTCATTCATATCATCCCATTCCAGTTAGTACACACTGCAGTATTCAAAGTGTTAGTTGTCTTATGTATACTGACAACCACCTTATTCTTAAGCAACTGATACATTATGTGGAAGATGTAGTTACATTGTGTCTTTAGAGGCAAAGCTCTCGCATACAGACACTGATATCTACAAACAGGTTGCTAGTAATACACACACACACACACTGCACCTACTGTTGAACAGACACATAAACTCACATACACTGAGGCTCTGAAATGCAATCTACCCCAACCTCAAAGACGTCCCATACGTTGCCCTCAGCAACCTCCCAAGTACCCTACAAAGACAACATTCCCCTATGTCTTGACAATCACATCTCACTAAGTCTCAACCTCTAAGCCTTTAAGGCAAACTACCACACAACACAATATATTGGTCATTGTAAACTCTATTGTTTGACACTCCAGGCTGAGGAAGGAAAGAGTTGCAGTCAGTTGCCTATCAGGGGCAAGGATCTGCCAGATCACATACGCACTCAGGACATTGAACCACAAGTAACAGTATGACTTTGTCATAGACCATGTGAGTATTAAAGACCTGAGACATGTCTCCCTGGACTATGTGAAGAGAGATATGAGCAAGCTATCAGATTATGTGTCCTAGTCAGGTCATTCTACCATCTCCAAGGATGATACCACAATATATGCAGATGATGATTGACTTTAACAATTGGCTTAGTTACTGGTGTCATTTAAGGGGTACAGTATTTGTCAGCTTGGGAGGACATGATCGACAGTCCATGCTACTTTGCCAGGGTTGGTCTCAGCCTGCCCCATTAGGCTTTCAGATATTGGCCAAAATATTATCCACCCCTATAGTGACATTTTTAGGCAATGTAAATCTCATAAACCTTCTAACATAATAAATTCTACTCAAGATAAACTAAAGGTGTTACTGCACAATGCTAGGAGTCTCCACAAGAAGCTCCAGTTCCTGGAAGCGCTCCTCAAACTGGAGAGTATTGGCATCTGTGCAGTTACTGAGACATGGTTTAAAGCCGAGGAAGAAACCCAGCAGTGCAAGGCTATAATACCTTCCACACATTTAGACCAGCTACCTGACAGGAAGGGACAGGAGGTAGAAGTGTATCACTCTACATAAAAAGTAAGCATACCTCATAATTGGTCAAGCAATATGACATACTTGAGCTATTCCACATACAACTAACCTTAGGTAAAGTCCAATACCGTATTCTTGCTAGCTCGCTATTCCACATCCAATTAACCTTAGGTAAAGTCCAATACCATATTCTTGCTAGCTATAGGTCCCCATCTGGATAACCATACAGTGTACATGAGTGTACTGGAATCACTCACCACTGAGCCAAACAACATATTCATGGGTGATTTCAACTATTCTACCATAGTCTGGGATACATACACAACCACTAACATGCTGGCTCACAGATTCCTGGATTTTTTTCAAAGCAAATATCTTGAACTCCGAGCAAACTCCAGAGCCTTTAAGAACTTTTCCAAGGCTAACTACCTCCTAGTAAATGATAGCATAGCTAAGTTCCAAGCCCCCTTTGCCCTGAACTCAGATAACACTGTGGCCTATGTGGAAGTGTTTATGGAAACCCTGTAGAAGCATTTAAATAACTGCATAGAAACAGCAGTACCAAACTGAAATAAACTTAGGACAAACTTCAAAACAAGCCCCCTTGGTGGACCCCCACTATAAATAGGTTGTACAACAGACTAAAGAAAATACTGTCCAAAAGTAGGAAGGGCTATGCCCATCATTCAGAAAATCTCCCTCATCAGTCCCAGTAAACAACTCAGCAGACTAATCAAGTCCACCAAATCCAACTTTGAGGCAAAAATAGTTCCCCAGTCTAAGGATAACCATAAAGCATTTTCTAGTTATGTACACAATCTTAAAGGAAACACCCAACAGTGTGCTGAACTAATAATAAATGGAACTCTATGTACTGAACCAGGGATATAGCAAACATACTGGCAGGTAAATTTTTCTCCATTTTCACCCCAGTCATCCCAGCTACCCCCTCAAGAAATACCCTCTACCATTTCTCCCTCAACTATCACTAAATAAGAAGTCGTCACTGCACTCTCTAAAGTTAAAAATTCTGCATCAATGGATGTCGATAATGCCCCAGAATGCCTCCCAAATAGCTTGTAACATGACCTTCCAGGCCCACTAGAATTTCTGATCAACAGTAACCTCCAAACAGGCTTCATCCCTAGGGAATGGAAGAGTGCAACAGTCATTCCTCTACATGAAGGGGGACCATCAACAGACCCATATGTTTCACTAGTCTTATATGCAAGGCCATGGAAAGAATTGCCATGGACCTGTTAAACAAAGACACAGAAACTCTTCAGACACTGGGCCTCTCCCAGTTCAGTTTTGTCAAAGGCAGGTCATGTCTACTAAATCTGGTTGGTGGACTTCTTCAATAAGGTCAATAGAGGCATGGATCAGGGCAGAGTGGTACATACTGCCTACCTCAACCTGGCAAAGGCATTTGACACAGTACCTCACTCAGGTACTATAGACAGACTCACACATTTAGGCATAAATCCTTATGTCACTCAATGGATAGCCAAATGACTCATGGATAGGACACATCAAGTTAGGGTATGGGAATCCCCTAAACTTCAATGCAAAAAGATGCATAATCTTGCCTTTGGGAGATGACCATCCCTGTAAATTGCAACATTAATAACACTCCCCTAAAAGTCAACCCAGTGGTAAGGGACTTGGGAACTCAGGTTGACAGTAACCTGAAGTTTGATCACCATGTGTCCATGGTGGTGAGAGAATCCTACTATGTGGTGCAAGTTATACGTTATGGCATGACATCTAGATCTAAGGTGCTCATAGATCCACCACACTCAGCCCTCATTAGACCAGTAATCGAGTACAGTACACCCTTCAGCATGTATGTGACCAAGCATTTGCAACAGCTGGAGCAGCCACAGAGGTTCCTCATTAAAAAAAACAGATACTGCAAACAGCATGTTGAATGCTCTGTCCCTTATGCTCAGGGGCACCTTTTACATGCCTTAAGGCACAGGCATATACAAAAGCTATTCTAGTCCATGGGCACTGATAAATGGGAAAATTGGGGCACAGATGACCATGCTTAAAAAGGCTCTAGGGCCTTTAGACTGTTAACCTCCTATGTTCCTATTATTCATTAATCTTGAGCTGGCTTACAGCAGGGTAACTTTATTTGCTGTAGGATATGACTGTAGAACACACTACTACATAACTCTTCAGGGCATCAAATAGTTGGACTTTAACCTAATTCACCTGACATTGACTCATAGATTCCTTTACACTCCCAAGTGTATCGCCCTGGCCAAGACTTTAGTATGATATAATGTGAACTGAGTGCTTATCACTTCTTCTGGAAAATAATTACAGATTCCACTTTGGAACAATTTAATAGATGTCTTAAGAAGCATCTCTCAAAAGAAAATTTGTAAGATAGCTTTGAAAAATATCTAAAGATTCAATAGGATTGGCAGAAACACAGCTGTGGATCATGGCTCCATTGTTTTTATTATGATTCAATAGGATTGTCAGTGTGTTATGACTAAGTAGTGTCTTAGTACTTACTGAAAACTCATTCTAATGTTTCAGTACTTACTAAAAACTCATTCTAATGTTTCAGTACTTACTAAAAACTCATTCTAATGTCTTAGTACTTACTGAAAACTTAATCTAATGTTTTAGTACTTACTAAAAACTCATTCTAATGTTTTAGTACTTACTAAGAACTCATTCTAATGTTTTAGTACTTACTAAAAACTCATTTTAATGTTTTAGTACTTACTGAAAACTTATTCTAATGTTTTAGTACTTACTAAAAACTTATCCTAACATTTTAGTACTTAGTGAAAACTTATTCTAATGTTTTAGTACTTACTGAAAACTTAATCTAATGTTTTAGTACTTACTAAAACTTATTCTAATGTTTTAGTACTTACTAAAAACTTATCCTAACATTTTAGTACTTAGTGAAAACTTATTCTAATGTTTTAGTACTTACTGAAAACTTAATCTAATGTTTTAGTACTTACTAAAAACTCATTATAATGTTTTAGTACTTACTAAAAACTCATTCTAATGTTTTAGTACTTACTGAAAACTTATCCTAATATTTTAGTACTTAGTGAAAACTTATTCTAATGTTTTAGTACTTACTGAAAACTTATTCTAAGCACCTTATCAGTGTACCAGCGTACAGCGTACAAGCAATATCTTGTTTTTAGTAATTCAGATTTAACTGTAGCTCATGTGCTAATAATCTTTTGTTAGTCATTTGCAGACCTCTGAAACATATGTATTAGTTGCATCAATCATGTTTATCTGTGCTGCTTTCTCTAAAAAGTTATTTGTATGCCCATGTATATCTCTGTAGAATATTTACAAGATGTATATTGCATGCTTATAGGCACTAACTCTCTAAAAAAACAGTTGAGTTTCATACAATTTTTCATGTATTTACTGACTTTATTTCAATGACTGTCCATAGATATGTGTTAGGGTAGTTTTTCCTCCACTACTGTTATCTGACACCTAGGCATAGAGCTAATCTCTGTGTCTCAAACATACTTTACAACCAGCAGTGTATCAAATTAGTATTTACTGTGCATAAATAATGTGCAGTGTTTACTGTACATAAATGACGTGTAGTATTTGCTGTGCATATATGACGCATAGTATTTACTATGCATTTACATGATGTGGAGTGTATACTGTGCATTCATGGTGAGTAGTATTTACTGTGCATGTATGTGATATGTAGTATTTACTGTGCATACATGACGTGTAGTGTTTACTGTGCATAAGTGACATGTACTATTTACCATGCATTCATGAGGTGTAGTATTTACTGTGGAGTTACATGATGTGTAGTGTTTACTGTGCATAAATGACGTACTATTTACCATGCATTCATGATCTGGTAGTGTTTACTGTGCTTTCACAATGTGTAGTACTTACTGTGAATACATGACACGTAGTATTTACTGTACATAAATTGACATGTACTATTTGCCGTGCATTCATGAGGTGTAGTATTTACTGTGCAGTTACATGACATGTAGTGTTTACTGTGCATAAATGACGTACTATTTACTGTGCATTCATGATGTGTAGTATTTACTGTGCTGTTACATGATGTGTAGTAGTTACTGTGCATAAATGACATACTATTTACCATGCATTCATGATGTGTAGTGTTTACTGTGCGTTCACAATGTGTAGTGTTTACTGTGCATACATGACACGTACTATTTACCATGCATTCATGAGGTGTAGTGTTTGCTGTGCAGTTACATGATGTGTAGTATTTACTGTGCATAAATGACGTATTATTTACCATGCATTCATGATGTGTTTACTGTGCAATTATGTGATGTGTTGTATTTACTGTGCATAAATGATGTGCTATTTACCATGCATTCATGATGTATAGTGTTTACTGTGCAATTACATGATATATAGTAGTTACTCTGCATAAATGACATACTATTTACCGTGCATTCATGATGTGTAGTATTTACTGTGCATTCACATTGTGTAGTACTTACTGTGCATACATGACATGTACTATTTACTGTGCATTCATGATGTGTAGTATTTACTGTGCAGTTACATGACATGTAGTGTTTACTGTGCATAAATGACATACTATTTACCATGCATTCATGATGTGTAGTGTTTACTGTGCTGTTACATGATGTGTAGTAGTTACTCTGCATAAATGACATACTATTTACCGTGCATTCATGATGTGTAGTATTTACTGTGCATTCACATTGTGTAGTACTTACTTTGCATACATGACACGTACTACTTACGTGCATTCATGAGGTGTAGTGTTTACTGTGCAGTTACAGTATGTGTAGCGTTTACTGTGCAGTTACATGATGTGTAGTATTTACTGTGCATAAATTACGTATTATTTGCCATGCATTCATGATGTGTTTACTGTGCAATTACATGATGTGTTGTATTTACTGTGCATAAATGACGTGCTATTTACCATGCATTCATGATGTGTAGTGTTTACTGTGCAGTTACATGATGTGTAGTAGTTACTGTGCATACATGACATACTATTTACCATGCATTCATGATGTGTAGGGTTTACTGTGCGTTCGCAATGTGTAGTACTTACTACTTACTGTGCATACATGACACATACTATTTACTGTGCATTCATGGTGTGTAGTGTTTACTGTCCCATTTCATGATGTATAGTATTTACTGTGCATAAATGACATACTATTTACCGTGCATTCAAGATTTGTAGTGTTTACTGTGCGTTCACAATGTGTAGTACTTACTGTGCATACATGACACATAGTATTTACTGTACATAAATGACATGTACTATTTGCCATGAGTTCATGAGATGTAGTATTTACTGTGCAGTTACATGACATGTAGTGTTTACAGTGCATAAATGTTGAACTATTTACCGTGCATTCATGATGTGTAGTGTTTACTGTGCAGTTACATGATGTGTAGTATTTACTGTGCATAAATGACACATTATTTACCATGCATTCATGATGTGTAGTGTTTACTGTGCAGTTACATGATGTGTAGTAGTTACTCTGCATAACTGACATACTATTTACCATGCATTCATGATGTGTAGTGTTTACTGTGGTTTTGAAATGTGTAGTATTTACTGTGCATACATGACACGTACTGTTTACCTTGCATTAATGATGTGTAGTGTTTACTGTGCAGTTACATGATGTATAGTATTTACTGTGCATAAATGACATACTATTTACCATGTATTCATGATCTGTAGTGTTTACTGTGCATTCACAATGTACTTACTGTGCATACATGACACATAGTATTTATTGTACATAAATGACATGTACTATTTGCCATGCGTACATTAAGGTGTAGTATTTACTGTGCAGTTACATGATGTGTAGTATTAACTGTGCATAAATGACATACTGTTTACCATGCATTCATGATGTGTAGTGTTTACTGTGCAGTTACATGGTGTGTAGTAGTTACTGTGCATAAATGACATACAATTTACCATGCATTCATGATGTGTAGTGTTTACTGTGCATTCACAATGTGTAGTACTTACTGTGCATACATGACACGTACTGTTTACCATGCATTCATGATGTGTAGTGTTTATTGTGTAGTTACATAATGTGTAGTATTGTCTTAGGACACACGCTGCTCTGAATCATGTCATATGCTTTGTGACTCTGCCACAAAGGTTTTCTTCAAGTATGTTGGCATTATGTGTTTTAATGTTTCTGGATCTTTTCTTCTTGGGACCGCAATTAAAATGCAAACTTTCCAGATGGACATTTCTGGTCAACAAATGCAAATAAATACACAAATAAGTCTTAGTGTGACTCACATATAATTAGTCTAGCATGTTTGTGCTACATCAGGTGAGACTGAAGGTGTTAATGCTTACTGTGTTAAAACCTTAAGTGTTAATGGCCATAATATATCTTAAAATAAAATTGGTGGCCTTTTCTATTTGTGTGGAATCATTAAAAATGGACCTGCCAGCATTGTTCTTTAATCAACTGCATGCCAGGGAATCATCGGCTTTGATATACTGCTGTTCACTGTCCATTCATTTGAAGCGTAACAGTTAGTATAATGTAATATAAAAGTGCATAGTAAACTTCAGCATTTTAAATGAAAAGCTAATTGCAACCTAGAAGTCATTTTATTTTGGGGGGGGCTTCACCCCCAATATCCCCACTTTTCTTTTACTGCTCACCCTCTAAGATCACCTTTCAACTGGTGAGTGGCAGAAAGATTCTCAAATTTAACTTGCGGCCCCCAGAGTTTGCTTTCATTCTCACAGTTGCATGAAAATATGCAAATTTGAATAAAAATCTGTAAAGGAGTCATTCAGCCAGAAGGGCAGGGTTAAAGGGTACTTTGCTTGCCCTGCTTTAAATGACTGAATGACTCCTACCAGTTTCCCCCAAGGTATGGTGTAGCAGGTAGCACTATCTATTCTATAATATTCTTTATTATAAGTTATGGTAACATCATTGCATTTTTTTTCTGGTCAGTAGTTAGTTCTTGGGCCAAGCGTTTGCTGTGAAAAATGACAGATCTTTTCTGATGTGATATTTTAGAAGACCAGTGTAACCATAATAACTTCAATTTAACAGACATACAGTATGTGATATTCCAATTAGAGACTTTGTAGTAATTTATTCAGCTGTATTGGGAAGAAAAAGTTGTCTAGATTGCAACTCCTTCAGTCTGTTGGAGATGTAATAAAGGTGTAAAAGGTGATTGGACACACAAGTTTATGGATTATGAAAAATTAAAGGTATATTGGGAAGAGATAAGTATATTTTTAAGGGGTTATGGTCTGGTCATTTTTCTTTAACTACATCAATAATACTAATGAATGTTCCACCTCCTTTATCTGTAAAAGACAAACAACAAAAGTTGTTTTAGAGTCTCCTGGCAGTAGCTAGAAAAGTTATTTCAAAAAATTGGGAATCAAATTCAGTTCCTACATGAAAAGAATTTTTAAATTTAACAGCAGTACTGTGCAAAATTGAAAAAGAAGTGATCAGAATAAGATCTATGAATCATACTAAGATTTTAGTGGTTGGGATAGCCTTGAAATGTTGCTATTGAAATACAAAGACTCTCAATCTATTAATTGTATAAGATTACCTTGATGATTCAATGTATTCGTATTAGTGTATAACAGTACGTGATGTTGAATTTCTTCCTTTCTGTTTATGTATTGTAAACATGTTAAATTAATGGAATGGAACTCCTCTGAGGACTGGCCCTGGGGGAGGTGTCACAGTCTTACTAAAATGCAAAACCTTTTTAACTCACTTTTTTGGACAGGTTTAAACAGTCTGTGCAGATTTTTCATGCATTATCAAGTGCAATGTTAATGAGGGTGCAGAAGATGGATGCCTTCTAAACTGCCCCATCCATTATATGAAAACAATATATTTTGTCGAATATGGACGCTTCAAATCAGTCTTCATTTTTTTCAGTAAGTCAGTCTAAGATGTTGCAGGCAGTTTTTTAAATATGTAAAAAAATACTCTAATCAGTATAGTATTATTTGTTTGAAAACCAGGACACACAAACACACACACACACACACACACATATATATATATATGTATATATACATACTGTATGGATTCCCTTCACAAGCTTAAAGCTTCAAAACTTTGAACTGCAAATAATCGAGCCCATAAGATGTAAGTTTTGAAACTTAGAACATTTTGAATGGCGATCGCTGTACAAAGCGAAACGGGAAATTTACCATTTTCCTCACAGCAGTGCGATCTCGGAGTTGGTATATTTATTTATCAGGGAGTGTGGGGGTGTATGGTTGCTTGCCCCCTGCAGAAACATTAAAAAAAACTTTTTGTTTTTATTTTTTTAGTTACAATTTCAAAGTTTCAAAACTTTGATCTTATGGTCTCAATCATTTACAGTTTGAAGTTTTGAAACTTTGAGCTTGTAAAGTAGATCCACATATGTGTGTATATATATATCTACAGTGAAATGATGTCATACACAGCTGCCTATGAATAAGAAAAACTAGTAAATACATAATAGTGATCTAACAAAATAATCAAAAAAGCACTTTGTCATGCAATGTAGAAACAAATGTAACCAAAGCCATTGTTCTGTTGTAATACTTGTCCAATGCTGGAATCAGGTTCTGAATACACATTTCACTGACAAGCTGAGCATTGGGTGAGACCAAGCTTTTACACGTACAATCCATTCTTCCTAATGGGACAACCAAAAGACGTTAAACTGCAGCAGTGATTCATCCTGCAGAGAGCATGCGCTAAAACGGGATCACTATGGAATACCGAAATTCCACAATCCCGAAATTCTGAATCCCGAGGACCAGAATCTCGAGATTGCGGAATCTCGAACGTAGTGAATGGGGATTGCCGTACAGTGTGGAGTGGAAACTTTGCCATTCACTCCACTGTAGTGCGATCTCGGTGTTGGTATATTTAAGTTGCAAGGGGTGTGGGGGTGGAGGGGGCTTGCCCCCCTGTATAGAATAGTTTGTTGTATGTTTTACTTTTTTTTTTTTTTTTTTAAGTTCCAAGATTCTGCAATCTTGAGATTCTGGTCCTCTGGATTCAGAGTCTCGGGATTGTGGAATTTCAGTATTCCATAGTGATTCCGCTAAAACAGGTATGGCTAACAAGAGTGTCACACTGCAAGAGTATGTACGTATGGATTCACTGCCAAATGTATTGGCTGAGGTGACATGACTTAAAAGTAGAAAGAATTTATTAGATGAACTCTGGAAAGAACAGAAAATATTTGATTCAAAAATAACTTTGATGCAAAGTGTCATATGCAGTAAGTAAGTGGAAACAGGATGTGCAAGAGGTGTTCTCCACCCTCATAGGTTCATAGGTGGGTACTAGGCTATCAGCCGTGGGGCCTATAAAAGCCTAGCCAAAAATGTTCCCTGGCTTTCACCACCCAAGAAAATTATTTTCCTGTGCCTCTGTCGAGCAGTGCCTCAGAAGTGATCCCTGGGGTGAATTTTCTATTTCCCATCCAGTCATCAGGATTTTTCTTAAAGATGGCCAATGAGGAGCTTTGCTTGAAATGAATGGGTAGTTTCTTCCAGAGTGTGAGAAGTCTCTGGGGCAGGAATCTTTCCCTCCAGCATGTTCTGTTTATTGTGGTGACAAGGTTTGGGTCCCTGGAGCCTGAGGTACGGAGAGATTGGGATTTCTTTAAGCGTAGCATGTCCCATCAGCTCTGGGTTTGACATAGCTTTGTATGTTAGGCAGAGATTGCCTCTGAGTAGGCGATATGTGACAGAGAAGAGCTGGAGTTTTTGAGACAGTCTATGTATGAGGCCGGTATTCCTCTTAGTGAGGTATTTCTGTGGCCTTTCCAATTGTTGTAGGTGTCTTGTGAGATTCATGCCAAATGGGGCATTGTACTCTGTAATGGGTCTGATGAAGGATGAGTAGAGAGGAACAATGACCTCCTTTTTTGTAGAGGAGAACCCTTTTGTGATGAGGAGTGCCACGTAGAAGGATTTCCTGACTACTGTGGCGATGTGGTTATCAAAGGAGAGACTACTGTCCAACTGTGTCCTGAGGTCTTTTATCACACTTTCAGTGTTTAGTGAGCTACCGCCTATGCGGTAGTTCATGGGTACTGAGTTTTTCCTAAAGGGGATGACAATGCACTTCTTGGCATTGAGCTTGAGGCCATGACTGACATCAATCATCTGTCTCTGTGAGGCCCTTTTGTAGAATGTCTACATCATTAGGTGATTCTATTATGGCTGCCAGTTTGCAGTCATTTGCAAACTTTGTTAGCCAAAGACCTTCTGTGTTGGCCTGCACTTCAGAGAAGTAGATGCTGAACAGGAGAGGACGCAGGACCAAACCCTGTGGTACTCCACTCCTGTTTGAATGACTGTAGTATTCCAGCAGCACAATCTGCATAAAAGAAAATTCTTCAGTTTCTGTAGGAAAATGGAGAAGATCATTCAGGATCAGAAAATTGGAAAAGGCAGCTGAACCAGTGAAGTCTTATGTGTTGGGAGAGTAAGGAGATGAAAATTTTGGAAGAAGACTAGGTTTCTTGTGCTCTCTGTAAGAATGATTCAGATGGCCAGATAATAGATGAACTCCAAAAATAGAACAGAACACCAGGGTATCTGGTTCATGACATTTATGGCTAGGAATGACTAATCAAGTCATGTGTGTTGAAGAGGTCATATTGCTTGGATTCTGTCATGTATGATTGAATGTATTTTATGCTGAACTGCAAACATTGACAAAATGCATTCAAATATATGTAATATTTAACAAACTAAATATCGAACTAAAAACACTGGAAAAGAAAACCTGTTTCCTCTCCCAGGCTAGACGTTAATACCCCCCATAACACTAACCTAAAATTTGTCTGAATTGTGGCAATTATGGGAAGGTTTTTATTAAAAGGTAAGGTGAGGGTTATGGTTGGGGGAAGGGGCAACATTAGGGTAAGGGTCAGCACCCATTACTAAGATGAGCACTACGCAAGAAGCACTCGGCCACACAAATACACAGTAGCAACACTACATCTATCCCCTTACCTAACCCTAAAATACGCAGTCTTGCACACAAACATACAACACTTATCCTTCACCTATCGCAACCCTATCCCTCACTAACAAGCACACAAAAACTCATTTACCTGTCACAACGAAACACACCATTGACATTTGGACCTCTCAGCTATCCATACCATCAACATTAAATGCCACCTCTGCGTTTGTCAACCAAGCTCATGTTCGACACAGTGCAGAGGAACCAGTGCTACATGGTGTTCACTTCTTTAAGGGCAAACCAGCTTAGTTCAGGAAAAGTTTTAAAACTTGTAAAATGTAGTGCCATGCAAATGGGAGGAACAGGAAGAGTAAATCAAGATGATTCAGTCTAACCAGTCAATCTCTTGTTTACTCGTGCTTCCAGTGATAGGAAGATATAGAGTCTGCATCAAATGCTTGCTTTATGAGAATGTTTTTCCAAGTGAGAGTAAAAAGGTTCTTGTGTTAGTGTTTGGTCGAGCCATTCTCTGAATTATTTGGGGATTGTTATAAATTCAAGGTGCTTCTTCCTGTCTTGTGAAAAAAAAAAAAAAACACTGGAACATTTTTAAGTATTCTCAGTGTATCCAAGATCATCATCTTTGTTTTGCCTAAATTTAAGCAAAGGCCATGAAAGGAGTCATTTAATCCTGTCAAAGTCATTGCTAAGGACAGTGTGATAGTCCAGTTATACATTTGGACTAGTGTTTGGATTAGATTTTCAGCAGTAATTGTGTCAGATTTCAGTGTTTTTCTAGGTCGAATAGTACATAACTCCACAATGATTCCTACAATCAGTAGTAGCTGTAATAGTTGAGGTGGTAGTTATTTCATGTTGTGGAGATCAACCAGTAGTAGCGTAATATAGGTTTTCTGTTTTAAGTTCAAATCTACAAGCAGAGTTTTCAACTTTCTAAGGTTTGCAGATGTCCAATTGATTTTGTGATAAAATGCTGGACAGCAGCTATAGCTGAAGCTACAGTCAGTCCCAGGTCCGGTGTCTGCTGGTTCTGCACCTCCACTCAAACAAACTGTCTTTCAGCTTTTCCCAGTTAGGGGTCACCACAGGGGAGCTCTGGTCCACTAATGATTGGCAGTGAATTTTTACAGTGTCGAGTTGCCAGCCCGGCACCCAACCTTCAAAGAAGGCACACGCACATACACACACACCTACCTGCATGTCTTTAAAGTTAGTCGACCATGAGGAGGACATGCAGACTCCACACAGAAGGCCCTCTAGCCGAGAATCGAACTGGAGAGCCTCTTGCTCTGGGGCGATGCTAACCACTGCACCACCACCTCCACTCAGTGGTTTAGAAATATTAACTAGGTTGGGATGGAGTGGAAGAGGAAGGCAATGCATACAGGTCTCCTGGGCATTTCTTGGGCATATTTACAGAAATTTAAACAGTTACAGAAGAAAAAAAAATCCACTATGTAACCAAAGAGTAAGAGATATTGTAATGCATACATGCATTGTACTGCCAAGAATTTGTAAGAAGGCCATAATTCTAGAGCTACCGTTGTTTCTTTTATCTAACTTAAACACTTCTAAAGATGACAGGTCTTCTGTAGTAAGAGGAAGAGCATTCCACACTGGAACCACCCTTCCTGTGCACCAGTTTATTCTTCTAGTAGTATGATAGAAGTTCCTTCTCAAAATATTTCTGGCGCTTCTCTCAGGTATGTTGCTTAACCTCAAATAATTACAATAAAATCACTGTTCATGCTGAAAATAGTAAAATCAATCTTTCCCTTGTATTGGGATCAGAAAATGTGAAAAAAGAATGTATTTATAGGATCATAGGAAGTTACTAGGCTATTGGCCCTGAGGCCCTTACAAGCCTAGCCAAGAATTTAGCCCAAGTTCCGACAAGTCAGCACCCAATGCCTCTGTCCAGCAGGGGACACAGGTGGAATCCTAGGGGTGTATTTTCTGCTTCCTTTCCAGTTGTTCAAGTTGATGTTTGAGGCTCTGGATTCTCCAGGTGAGGAACCTCTGTGGTCTCTCCAGCTGCTGCATGTGCTTTGTGAGGTACATGCCAAAAGGTGCATTGTACTCAATAATGGGTCTTATAAGGGAATAATACAGGGATGTTATGACCTCCTTGTCCTTGGATGACATGCCCTTGCTAATGAGGTGGGCCATGTAGAAAGCTTTCCATACAATAGAGGCAATATGGAGGTAAAAAGTCAGTTTGTTATCAACCTGGGTGTGCAAGTACCTCACGACTGATTGTGTGCTTAGGACCTTGTTATTAATGTGATAATTTGTGGAGATGTCACTTCCCCCAAAGGGGATGATGCATGTTTTGGTATTCAGTTTGAGGTCATGTTTTTGGCACCAGTCATTTGTTTGGGTGAGACCCTCTTGGAGGATTTCCTTATCACTAGAGGAAATGATGACAGTGCCTAGCTTGCAGTCATCTGCAAACATGGTCAGCCACAGCCCACTGGTTTTGGTCTGCACCTCAGAAAAGTACATACCAAACAACATAGGCCCCTAGACTGATACCTGGGGTACCCCACTCATTACAGGTCTACTGCTTGAGGTGGCTTCCCCTATTTTAAGTAGGTAGGTTCTATCAGTGAGCCAGTTTGCTACCCATCTGGTAACGTACGGATTAATGCCTAGTTGAGAGAGTTTATCTATTTATACTGGAGTGGGGAATAGTATTGGTATTTTTTAATAAGGTTTGATACGTGAAATTAAAAAGACCTTGGATCTGTATAGTCTATTGCCTGTGTATGTGCTCCATTTAACTACCAGGTTTATTTTTATTGGCAATCAGAGGGAGCATGTGCACTGTAAATATGGTCTCATTAGATTAATAAAGGATGGCATCATGGCAGGTGAGGTTCTGTCTCTCAAGATCGTTAATAGCCTCATCTCATTACTGATCTTACCATATATTGTGAAGCTGCATGCAGTGAAGAAACGTTAAACATGAATGACAGGTATTGTTTAAGGCATTCAGACCCATTTACAAACTCAGATGATCAAAGTCAGAAGCTATAGTTTTTTTGTTAACTGAACACCATTTGTGTATTTGATAAAATGATATGGCCAGAAGAGAACATGACAGTATCTCAGCTTTTATGGGTTTAGGTTCAGCTAACACGGCATTCATATTTACCTTCTAGCTTCTGCTTCTGTACAAGTCCTTAATTCAAGTTATGAAAATGTTAAAGGTGCAATCTGTATATTTTTTTAACAGTTTGCTGTGGATAACTGTTTTGAAAATTTTACTAATATCAGTAAGGATGACATCAACTTGCAAGCCTTCACCAAGTCCACTGGACATGTTGTCCCAAAAGGACGGTAGGTTTGTGGTAGCTCATGAGCCATTACTAATGCATGATGAAACTAACAGCCATACTTTTTTCCTACAGACAGGACACCCAGTTTTCTACATTATGTCAACTGTATTACGTAACAGACTGATTAACCTCTTAGAGCTACAAAAGTTGTGAGCCCTATGAACCCTCACAATATGGGGTGTTCACAGTATTTTTTCAGATTATTTATTTATTTATTTTGACATTTGTTGACCGTGAACGTCCGACTGAGCTTTAGCCCATTTTCTGAGGAGGCTTGGCGGAAAAAGCTCCAAACAGAATAGTGTTACAAGCAAGCAGTGGATATTAGTTATTACACATGTTAAAATACATGGCACATACTCATATAGTATAAATTAATTAAACAACAAAAGACCTTTTCAAGGTGTATAGCGGTAAGTAATTAAAGTAGAGCACTGTGTATAGAGAATTGTAGGTCAGTATGCAGAGGAACCAGTTAATAAATGGATAAGCAAAAAACATCAACCAAGAAGGCTAGTAGAGTGCAAAAATAGAGGACAAGGGCAAGTTACTTTGGGCTTCGGCATGCACCAGATAAGTGATCTAGTCTAGGGACATATTTTCCCCAGATCCAAGACAAAGGCAAAAATTACATTTAAAACAAAGTATATAGCTACAACAAGAATCCTAAGTAGTAGGTTTGCATTCAGTTAAAAACACAGAATTAATAAAAACTAAAGATAATAAACAAGAGGGTTTTTATCATACTTGTTCTTGTGTAATGTTCATCGCAATCTGGCAGGATACGTATTTTAATCTGGACTAGGCTTTGCGTGTAAAACATTTACTTTCAAAGAAACACATTAGAAGCTTAGTGTTTTTTTTATTCTGACCAACTAGGATTGCTGACATTTCATACTGATTATGGAAGTATGTTCCAGATGGTGGAATCTGCTTTAGAAAAACCTCTTTCTTCAATACATTTTTTTTCAGTTTTTATGTCCCCACCACACATCCTTGCTGCTTGCTAATCATCACCCCTTCTTGGCTGGTGACCCATTCATTCCCTCTTCACTGAAGGCGAGGGTCAATTGAGAAAGGCCATCGTTTAGGCAGACCTTAGGTATGGTTTGAGAGTTTTTCATTCTTCCCACCCTATCCCCTGCGCATGCCCAGTAACAATACATGTGTAAGGAATGCAGTGGGCATCAGCGATGCACCACCCCCCACTTCTGATATCAACAGAAATGCACCGCCCACCCACAGGCAGCACTGTGCAACTGTTTTCCCAGTCTCCACCAGGGAAATAAATTCAGTGAATGTTCTTTGAGCACATGCACTTCCTGTCTGCACCATCAAGCTCCTGATCTGTTACTTGAACTTGGGTTGCTTGGGCTGCAGTAAGGGCTTTACCCCCTCTATGCCACCAGTGCAAACTTTCTTCTGTATTAAAAGAAAATGAAGGTCTAACAAGAGCTGGGCACCACTGATGAGATACTAGAGGAATTAATAGAAAGTTTTTGAAGTCAATTAGTTAGCTGGTACCATATATACATATATATATATATATATATATATATATATATATATATATATATATCAATTAAAAAGAAGTACACAATTTTCTTTATGCACTGTTTGTGATAAATACTAAATATTCTGTTTAAGTGTGTTCAGGATCCTACTTAAAGAATAATCAGTAATAGCCATAAAACTGCTGGCACCTTTGCCTTAAAAAGAAAGTTAAGGCCAAATTCAGAAGTTATTATTAAAATGCTTAATCAAAATAATTTTAAGAACCTCTAGCTGTGTTCTATTTGTCAAAGGGTTAGGGTATTCCAGACAGATATCTGTGCTTTCACTATTTAACTACCTTTTCCCCCCTTAAGGTAGCATATCTGAAGTATGTTGACCTGTTTTAATTATTGTAGTTTGTAAGCTTTGTTTACGTGATATTTTTTTCTTAAACTATCTTCAGTGTTGACTGCATCCTAAGTGGCTTGCTTTTCATATTAAGATTTATAAGGTATATTTTTATTTATCAGTGTTTTAAGGCTGTATCCTTTCTTATATTTCTTCCTAAGTTTACTTCTTTTCTTAGCTGGCTTGATTGCAAAGACGGAGCGCATTCATCTAGAAGACCTTTGACCTGTGTTCAGAATGGGAGCGGATAGAATAGAATGAAGTAGATGATGGTCGTCTCCCCTGTCCAGAGGTATAACTAGAGGGCTTTCGGATGACTGCGGAGCGTCTGTTGCAGAGGAGGACTCTTACAGATCATCCTAATAGGCCATGGATGGTAGAAAAGATTTTCAGATGTCACTGCATTAGCCACACCTCCTGCCTGGACTTTGATTACCCCATACACACATGCTCATTCTCACTCATTCATAGCTTCAGGAATACAACTCCCCGTTATATTTCTGCCTCCCTAGGGCTAATCAAAGGTATGACATAATGTGCTCTTCCTGAGCTGTCAGTGGCCCTACCAGTGAAGGAATACAGTCAGAGTTCCTGGTCAGGAGTTGTTGGGAGATCTAGGGATTGATGTAAGTGGAGGCCAGAGGAATGCAGCCAAAGGCTGTGAAAGGATGAGAAGGAAACTAAAAAAAGGACTTCTCCCTTTCCTAAGGGGGGCAAACTGTACTCCGTGAAAGAAACTTATTTCATAAGATATCCCAGTCAGAACTTTGTCTATGGTGTATTTTCACCTCTTAGTTCCAGCTTGACAAAGCTACGCTCATGTTTTTGAAAACTGTCTTGCTTCCAGTTCCTTATGTAGTAAGGTTCCTGAATTCCTTCTAAATTTGATGTATTCATAGCACAAGTTGGCAATGTAGATAAAGGAATAACCTGAGACTATATTCGAAGTGACTGCTGTCGACTGGCATGTGGTCGAAAGGCAATTTTCAAATGGGCAGAATGCCAGCTCAAAATACATTGACTACACTGCAGTGAATGGGTAGTGTAGTTCGATTATCTGAGTTCAGCATTGTGTACTGAGATCGCAGTTCAGTGAGAAACAGGGAATTAAGCCATTTCTTCAATGTAGTGCAATCTTGGAGTTGGTATATATATATATATATATATATATATATATATATATATATATATATATATATATATATATATCTATATATATATATATATATATATAATTAGCATGGGATATGGGGTACAGGGGGGCTTGCCCCCCATGCAAAATAGTAAAATACATGTACCATTGACTAGGTAACGTCACAGTATGGCATGTTGCATAGCATGTGTGACTGACATCACCTCCTGCTATGTCGAATACATCGAACTACAGGTGTCGATGTTGTGATGCCTGTGCCCTGGCCCAGCAATCAAGGAGCCTCATTCCTCACCACTAACACTGGTGAGGAGCGTCTCATACAGGAGGAAAAGATAACAAGTACACACACAGTAAAGTGCAATTTAACACCAGTGAGGGGCGTGCACATTGGGAAGGATAACAAGTACACACACAATAAAGTACAATTTAACACCAGTGAGGGGCGTGCACATTGGGAAGGATAACAAGTACACACACAGTAAGTACAATTTAACACCAGTGAGGGGCGTGCACATTGGGAAGGATAACAAGTACACAAACAGTAAAGTACAATTTAACACCAGTGAGGGGCGTGCACATTGGGAAGGGTAACAAGTACACAAACAGTAAAGTACAATTTAACACCAGTGAGGGGCATGCACAGTGGGAAGGATAACAAGTACACACACAATAAAGTACAATTTAACACCAGTGAGGGGCGTGCACATTGGGAAGGATAACAAGTACACACACAATAAAGTACAATTTAACACCAGTGAGGGGCGTGCACATTGGGAAGAATAACAAGTACACACACAGTAAAGTACAATTTAACACCAGTGAGGGGCGTGCACATTGGGAAGGATAACAAGTACACACACAGTAAAGTACAATTTAACACCAGTGAGGGGCGTGCACATTGGGAAGGATAACAAGTACACACAGTAAAGTACAATTTATCACCAGTGAGGGGCATGCACATTGGGAAGGATAACAAGTACACACACAGTAATGTACAATTTAACACCAGTGAGGGGCGTGCACATTGGGAAGGATAACAAGTACACATGCAGTAAAGTACAATTTAACACCAGTGAGGGGCATGCACATTGTGAAGGATAACAAGTGCACACACAGTAAAGTACAATTTAACACCAGTGAGGGGCGTGCACATTGGGGGATAACAAGTACACACACAATAAAGTACAATTTAACACCAGTGAGGGGCGTGCACATTGGGAAGGATAACAAGTACACACACAGTAAAGTACAATTTAACACCAGTGAGGGGCATGCACATTGGGAAGGATAACAAGTACACACACAGTAAAGTACAATTTAACACCAGTGAGGGGCGTGCACATTGGGAAGGATAACAAGTACACACACTGTAAAGTACAATTTAACACCAGTGAGGGGCATGCACATTGGGAAGGATAACAAGTACACACACAGTAAAGTGCAATTTAACACCAGTGAGGCATGCACATTGGGAAGGATAACAAGTACACACACAGTAAAGTACAATTTAACACCAGTGAGGGGCATGCACATTGGGAAGGATAACAAGTACACACACAGTAAAGTACAATTTAACACCAGTGAGGGGCGTGCACATTGGGAAGGTTAACAAGTGCACACACAGTAAAGTACAATTTAACACCAGTGAGGGGCGTGCACATTGGGAAGGATAACAAGTACACACACAGTAAAGTACAATTTAACATCAGTGATGGGCGTGCACATTGGGAAGGATAACAAGTACACACACAGTAAAGTACAATTTAACACCAGTGAGGGGCGTGCACATTGGGAAGGATAACAACTACACACAGTAAAGTACAATTTAACACCAGTGAGGGGCGTGCACATTGGGAAGGATAACAAGTACACACACAGTAAAGTACAATTTAACACCAGTGAGGGGCGTGCACATTGGAGGGATAACAAGTACACACACAGTAAAGTACAATTTAACACCAGTGAGGGGCGTGCACATTGGGAAGGATAACAAGTACACACACAGTAAAGTACAATTTAACACCAGTGAGGGGCGTGCACATTGGGAAGGATAACAAGTACACACACAGTAAAGTACAATTTAACACCAGTGAGGGGCGTGCACATTGGGAAGGATAACAAGTACACACACTGTAAAGTACAATTTAACACCAGTGAGGGGCATGCACATTGGGAAGGATAAGTACACACACAGTAAAGTACAATTTAACACCAGTGAGGGGCGTGCACATTGGGAAGGATAACAAGTACACACACAGTAAAGTACAATTTAACACCAGTGAGGGCGTGCACATTGGGAAGGATAACAAGTACACACACAGTAAAGTACAATTTAACACCAGTGAGGCGTGCACATTGGGAAGGATAACAAGTACACACACAGTAAAGTACAATTTAACACCAGTGAGGCGTGCACATTGGGAAGGATAACAAGTACACACACAGTAAAGTACAATTTAACACCAGTGGTGGGTGCACATTGGGAAGGATAACAAGTACACACACAGTAAAGTACAATTTAACACCAGTGAGGGGCGTGCACATTGGGAAGGATAACAAGTACACACACAGTAAAGTACAATTTAACACCAGTGAGGGGCGTGCACATTGGGAAGGATAACAAGTACACACACTGTAAAGTACAATTTAACACCAGTGAGGGGCATGCACATTGGGAAGGATAACAAGTACACACACAGTAAAATACAATTTAACACCAGTGAGGGGCGTGCACATTGGGAAGGATAACAAGTACACACACAGTAAAGTACAATTTAACACCAGTGAGGGGCGTGCACATTGGGAAGGATAACAAGTACACACACAGTAAAGTACAATTTAACACCAGTGAGGGGCGTGCACATTGGGAAGGATAACAAGTACACACACAGTAAAGTACAATTTAACACCAGTGAGGGCGTGCACATTGGGAAGGATAACAAGTACACACACAGTAAAGTACAATTTAACACCAGTGAGGGGCATGCACATTGGGAAGGATAACAAGTACACACACAGTAAAGTACAATTTAACACCAGTGAGGGGCGTGCACATTGGGAAGGATAACAAGTACACACACAGTAAAGTATAATTTAACACCAGTGAGGGGCGTGCACATTGGGAAGGATAACAAGTACACACACAGTAAAGTGCAATTTCCCTTAAGAGCACACAGAGATCACAGTCAGTCCGGGGCTGGTTGCTCCCTTGCTCTCCAGGTCCCCAATAAGGCTCCCCACTGGCACAGCTATAGGGTCCAGATCTCAGCCTAGTGGGCAAGCTAAAACCTCCAGCACCCTGTCTGTCCAACCAGTGCTTCGTGTCCCTGCCCAAGTAGCTCACACACACACACACACACACACACACACACACACACACACACACACACACACACACACACACACAGTTTGAGAAGAGTTTATACAACCACACAGACACTCCTGGGGAAGGCTGGCACAGGCTCTCCAGCTGTGCCCCTATTACCCAGACTATACGATAGAAATCACTGCCACCACCCAGCTAATATTTATCAGCTACCCAAAGGCCCTTAAAAGGGTGTCCAATTATTACTGTGCAATAATATTATCCAATTGGTAGTATAACTAAACAGTCAAGGCTTATTAGAGTGACTTGGTACAGGATCACTATATACATGCAATGTACTCTTAGAGCTTAACTTATCTCTACACAAAACAGCCACAGTTGAAAGGTTTTAAAATATTTAATAATAAATAATAAAAAACACAAGACGATACTTCTTACTACACAGTGCTAGTCAAGAGTTCAGAGATCACAGAGAAATACTTAAAATAATTCAGTAGTACAGTTCTGATATCACAGAAAAACACTTAGTCTAATCTTTCTAGTTTCTAGCTATTTCTAAGAGAAAACTCAAGTCTAAGATAAACTTACATATAGAGCAAAGGCAGAGTGCTGATGAGTTGGATGGTCAAGACAAAAATGCTTAATGCTCTCTGATTCTCTCTGTTTTTAAAATCACATTTTTGGCTCACATTACATCATTCTTTACACTTCCCTGGGTTTCCCAGGCTAACAGGCTAAATTATTTAGTAAGCTCACACCAGGTCAGGAAACAAAGCCATTAAGGACATTTATGCATGCAAATTCTGGCCATTACTCTTGGTTAAAACAATAGAAATAATGTCTTCATTTAGATATTTTGGCACTGTGTTTAGATCAGAGGGTCACAACATGCTTTACTTGGTCAGCTTTCTGCCAGCAGAGTGCACTGTTCTTACATTTTTTTCCAGTTCCACATGTAACACTATTTTTACCATTTAAGACAACAAGCCTGTGGTTTACATTAATATTTACAGATGACAGAATTATCTATGAAATTCTATCTGGCTAGGCTGGCAGCCTTATAGGTTCATAGGTTCATAGGGTGGTACTAGGCTATCGGCCCTTGGGCCTATACAAGCCTAGCCATAACAATTCCCTGGATATTTCTTCCCACAATATTTATTTCCCTGGACCCCTGTCTAGCAGGGCGACTGACATGATCCCGGGGGTGGATGATGGGGGATGGTGTCGAAGGCCTTGGCAAGGTCCAGATTGGCTGTGTGGACCACCTTACTCTTGTCCACAGCTCTGGAGACTGATTCGAAGAATCACCTATCTTTACCCAATCTTCACATATCTTCCCCCCAGAGAACTCAAGCTAGTTTTTCAAGTGACCCTTGAGAAATGCTGCTTGAGAGGGTTAGGTCTATCTGAGTATAACTTACCCCATTCCCTGTCTTAAGAACCCATCTGCATTGGCATTGCTAATCCCACTGCGGTGCTGCACTGACATATCATATGCTCGCAACCCCTAGGCTCCATCTTAGCAACTTGGCTTTTTGCTGGCTGGCTCTGTTCTTCCTTGTCAGGTCTGTGAGCTGAGCAGCTCTGGTACTATAACTGGGGTCAAACTTTCTGTAGTACCCTGCTGTCCTGAAAAATGCCCTCACCTGCTTTTTAGTAACAGGTGCAGGCCATGCCTGAATGGCTTCCACTTTGGCAGGTTCTGGCCTTATCTTACCACTCCCCACTCTATGTTCTAGGTAGGAAACCTCTGCCATACCCACCTGACATTTGCTCGGCTTAATGGTCAACCCTGCCCTCTGTAGTCTGCCCAGCACCTCCCTGACATGCTGAAGGTGCTCTGGCGAGGAATGACTGTAGATTGTAATATCATCTAGGTAAGCAAGGGCAAACCCTCCTGCTCCTGCTAGGATATGATCTACCACCCTCCGGAAAGTCGCTGGGGCATTCTTCATCCCAAAGGGCATCTTTGTCAACTCATACAAGTCAAAAGGGGTCACAAAGGCTGACATCTCTCTAACACTGGGAGTCAAGGGCACCTGCCAGAACTTGGTAAGATCAATGGTTGTAAGATACCTATCCCCACCCAGCTGCTCTTGGGCCTCATCTGTCCTAGACATGGGGTAAGCATCTGACTCTATGTGACTATTTAATTTCCTGTAGTCCACGCAGAACCTGGTGCTGCCATCCTTCTTTGGCACCAGCACCACTGGGGAGGCCCAGGGACTGTTGGACTCTTGAATCACCCCTAGTTCCAACATCTCCTGTACCTCCTCCCTCAAAGTCTGTTTGACACTCTCAGGCACTCTATAAGGGACCTGCCTAATAGGCCTTTGGGGTCCTGTGTCCACCTGGTGCTGTCCCAGGTGGGTGCACCCTGGTTTCCCAGTGAACATGTCAACAAATTCCTGCAACACTGCTTGGACTTCTCGACCCTGGGTAGGAGATAGCTGCTGGGACATTGCTACCCCTTCCACTGAGGTGTCAGCCCGAGCCTCACTGAGGAGATCAGTCCCCAGTTCTCCCTCAGACTCCTCCTGCAGTCCACTGCAAATGCTCAGCACAAGGGCCTACCTATCATGGTAAGGTTTCATCATGTTAACATGGTACAATTTGTGCCCCTGTCTTCTGCCTAGCAGTTACACCATGTAATTAACATCACTTACCTTTCTTACCACCTTGTAGGGTCCCTCCCAAGCTGCTTGCAGCTTGTTGTGTCTGACAGGAATGAGAACCATTACCTGCTGCCCCACAGCATACTCTCTACTTCGAGCATTCCTGTCATACCACACCTATTTCTGTTGTTGGGCTTCTGCCAGGTTGTCCTGGGCCAAGCCCATGAGTTCCCCTGAGCCATGTCCTGAGGTTTAGGATGTATGCCACAACAGACTCCTTGTGAGATTTGCACTCACCTTCCCACTCATCTCAAATTAAATCTAGAGGTCCCTTCACCCTTTGCCCATACAGAAACTCAAAGGGTGAAAAACCTGTGGATTCCTGGGGAACCTCTCTGTAAGCAAACAACAGATGGGGCAAATATTTCTCCCACTCCCTCTTAAACTGATCTGCAAATGCCTGTTGCATGGACTTGATTGTAGAGTTTAATCTCTCAACAAGACCATTAGTCTGGGGATGGTAGGGGGTGGTCTTCATGTGCTTCACCCCACAGGACTTCCACAGACAAGCCAGTAGGTCTGACATGAAATTGGCACCTCTGTCAGTCAGTATTTCTTTGAGGAAACCTACCCTGCTGAAAATCTCTAACAAAGCATTTGCCACCTTCTCTGCCTCAATGGAGGACAAAGCCACTGCCTCAGGGTATCATGTAGCATAATTCACTACCACTAGGATATTTTCCCTGTGGAACTTGGGGTACTCAGAGGACCCACAATATCCATAGCTACCCTCTGAAATGGCTCCTCTATCACAGGCAAAGGCATCAAAGGAGCTCTCACCTTGTCTCCTGCCTTGCCTACCTTTTGGCACTACTCACAGGTCCTGCAGTACCATGTTACATCTCTGGAAATTCCAGGCCAATAGAAGTTCTGCATAATACGTATATTTGTATGTTTTATGCCCATATGACTTGCAGAGGGAATATTATGGGCTATGGCTAGAAGTGCCAGATGGTAAGCTCTAGGCACTGCCAACTATTGTACTCTCTCACCTTCTAGTCCTCCCTCAGGGGTCCACTCTCTGTATAGTTACCCTTTGTCCCAGTATATAGATTCTCCTTTTTCTTGAGAATCAGATGCCCCCCTAGCTACCTGCCTCAGGCTTTGCAATGTAGGGTCTGAGAGCTGAGCCTGTCTCAGCTCTCTCCTTGTAACCCTTCCCAGCTCCCCTTCCACATGAAGTCTGGCATCCTCGGACAGTGGTGCTTCACTGTCAGCCTGGGTACTACTACTCACCTCTACCTTTGCAGTCACTCTGTCCAAGGGACCATCAGCACCCCCAAGCAGCTGTGGCTCACCTTCAGTCTCACTGCTACAGGGTAGCTCCCTCCCTGAAGTAACCACCTCACCAGTCCTGGCTGCAAGTATGCAGTCTGTCTGGGTCTCCCCCAGGATACCAGACTCATATTCTTGTCTCTTAGCCTGACTGCGTGTGACTGCATAAGCACATGGTACTGCCTCATCCAAACCCTTCCCTATCAGGACATTGGCAGGATGGTAGTACTGTACCCCTGTTGTCTCAAGACAACCTACTACTGGCATTTTGTCTTTCTCACTTACTGGCTCCCTCACCTTTTGTTCCCCACCTTGCCTCCGTGGACATCTGTATGCCACATGGCCCCACTGGTTGCATTCAAAACATTTAACCCTAGCTCCTGGACATGTACCTGGACTAGTGGCTTCCCCTGCTACTGGTAGATTCTGTTGGGGCAGTCTGTGCTGCCCACCATGGGTTGCTTTAGACCTATGAGCAGTACTGGGGGTCCCCTTCCTGTGCAGGGCTGCCCTGTTTGCCAGGTATAGGTCTCCCTTCTTGCCCAACTCATCTGAAGTAGCACATTGTCTATCAGCTGACCAGATCCTCATGTCCTCAGGCAAAGTGCTAAGTTCTTGTTCCCTCACCAAAAGGTCTGCCAGCCCTTCAAAAGTGGTGACCTGACATCCACTCACCCACCTATGGAAATAAGTGCTCAGTTCAGCAACATATTCACACACACTTTTATCTGCCTTGCATCTATGCTCATGAAACTTTTTCCTATACGTTTCAGGTGTTAGCTTAAACAATTCTAACAAGTGATTTTTAACAGCAGTATAATCAAAACATGCAACGTCAGACATTTCTGACAAAATAGTTACAGCTTTACCATGGAGTAAGGGGGTCAGGAACCGTACCCAGAGCCTTTGGTCAACACTATACTGTTTACATACCTTCTCAAACATATGAATGAAATTATCAAAATGATCCCCTTCTTTAAACTGCGGAAGAAATTTACTGACCTTTTGTGCTTCTGGGGTCCAGTTACTCCCTTCCCCATTAGCTACATGACTCTGGTGAAGAATCAGCATTTCCCTGTCATGCCTCCTCTTCTGTTCCTTTTCCTCGGCTTCTGTCTCCAAATGCCTGGCCTCCAACTCAAGTCTCTTTAGCTCCAGATTGATTTTTAAGTCCTCTGCAGAAAGGTTGAGCTGTCCATTCTCAGAGGATATTATATCTCCACTGTCAGTCTGATTGTCCTCCTGGTTGCTGTTTTCTGATGCATCTGTAACCAAAGCTGCAATCAGGTCTGCCTTAGTCAGGTTTCCATGCACCAGTCCCCTAGCCTGGCACATCTCCACCAGTTGGCTCTTGTCAGCTTTCCATACTCCGCTGCTGACATGCTGCCTGCTCACCCTGACTAACTAAGCTAACAAAAGAAATAAAACAATTATGATCTGAACTCTGAGTATTCACTGTGTGGCTGATTTAGAGTACAAAACACCTTCAAAGCTCACTGTACACAAGCTACAAGAATTCACTCTACCCACACCACTACAAGCTAATTAGTATTTGCCAGCCAATTAATATGTGGTGTGGATATCCCACCACTGCCAAACAATTAATATGTGATGCCTGTGCCCTGGCCCAGCAATCAAAGAGCCTCAATCCTCACCACTAACACCAGTGAGGTGCGTCTCCTATAGGAGGAAAGGATAACAAATACACACAGTAAAGAGCAATTTCCCTTAAGAGCACACAGAGATCACAGTCAGTCCAGGACTGGTTGCTCCCTTGCTCTCCAGCACCCTCTTTGTCTAACCAGTGCTTCATGTCACTACCCAAGTAGCTGACACACACACACACACACACACACACACACACACACACACACACACACACACACACACACACACACAAACAAACATACACTTTGAGAAGAGTTCATACATTCACACAGACACTCCTGGGGAAGGCTGGTACAGGCTGTCCAGCTGTGCCCCTTTTACCCAGACTATACAGTAAAAATCACTGCCACCACCCAGCTAATATTTATCAGCTACCCAAAGGGCCTTAAAAGGGTGTCCAATTATTACTGTGCAATATTATTATCCAATTGGTAGTGTAACTAAACAGTCAAGGCTTATTAGAGTGACTTGGTACAGGATCACTATATACATGCAATGTACTCTTAGAGCTTAACTTATCTCTACACAAAACAACCACAGTTGACAGGTTTTAAAATATTTATTAATAAATAATAAAAACGCAAGACAATACTTCTTACTACACAGTGCTAGTCAAGAGTTCAGAGATCACAGGGAAATACTTAAAATAATTCAGTAGTACAGTTCTGACATCACAGAAAAACACTTAGTCTAATCTTTCTAATTTCTAGCTATTTCTAAGAGAAAACACAAATTTAAGATAAACTTACATATAGAGCAAAGGCAGAGTGCTGATGAGTTGGATGGTCAAGACAAAAATGCTTTATACTCTCTGATTCTCTCTGTTTTTAAAATCACATTCCTGGTTCACATTACGTCATTTTTCACACTTCCCTGGGTTTCCCAGGGTAACAGGCTACATTCTTTAGTAAGCTCACAACAGGTCAGGAAGCAAAGCCATTAAGGACATTTATGCATGCAAATTCTGGCCATTACTCTTGGTTAAAACAATAGAAAGAATGTCTTCATTTAGACATTTTGGCACCGTGTTTAGGTCAAAGGGTCACCACATGCTTTACTTGGTCAGCTTTCTACCAGCAGAGTGCACTGTTGTTACATTTTTCCAGTTCCACATGTAACACTATTTTTACCATTTAAGACAACAAGCCTGTGGTTTACATTAATATTTACAGATGACAGAATTATCTATGAAATTCTATCTGGCTAGGCTGGCAGCCTTTATCTATCTTCACCCAGTCTTTACAGATGTATTCAGTTTTGACCTGACCGTATTTTTGCTGTTCCAGATTCAGGATTTCGGGTCGACCATGTGACTGGTCGACATATGCAGTTTCAAGGTTTTAGTAGTAAACCTCTATCACAAGTAAACAGAGGCCAGGTTCACAACTGAAGGAGAATCGTTTGCAACCAGTGAGCTCTTTGGCATATCTAGATTTTCATGCACCATAAACTGGGAGATAGGAATATTTCGAATGATCTCATTGACCCCATTGTACCATAAACTAACAAGACAGTGAAAAAGCCTGTTAATTCTTATAACTGTGAAATCTAAACCGGTCCTCTGAGTGCCTAGGAGAACAAGGTGGAAGTAGAAACTGGCTGCTCCAGAATTGATGTGCCTAAATGCTAAAATCAGAAATTTTCCTACCAGGAAACAGAAAGTAAGCTGAAATAAGGACATTCCAATCTTCATCCTTAGAAAAGGTTTCAGTCACAGTAAATATGTCTGCTTAAATTTCAGTAAATGTTCCAAGTCTTCAAACATTTTATATAACCTTCTGGCATTAATCATTACATTAAAAATATTTTATAAACCAAAGTAGCTTGTTCCTTTACCCGTACACAGTTCCACACCGACACACTTCTAAAAATAAAACACTTCTTTATTACAGATAAAATTCAGTTGTTGAGCGCTTTCATCTAGTTTAAATAGACTTCATCAGAACAATCCTAAAACAGTATTCCATTACTTAAATACTTAAAGTATTTAAGTAATGGAATACTGTTTTAGGATTGTTCTGATGAAGTCTATTTAAACTAGATGAAAGCGCTCAACAACTGAATTTTATCTGTAATAAAGAAGTGTTTTATTTTTAGAAGTGTGTCGGTGTGGAACTGTGTACGGGTAAAGGAACAAGCTACTTTGGTTTATTTTTATTGTCGACGTGTTCCTTAGTGATTACGAGTTAAAAATATTTTATGTCATTCCCTTTGTATGCTGTGGTGGTGCTGTGGTAGCATTGCCACCTCACAGTAAGATGTTGTCCTGTTCGATTCTCAGAGAGAGCGTCTTCTGTGTGGAGACATGCGTGAATGGGCGTACCTTCTTTGAAGGTTGTGCGTCAGGGCTGGCAACTTGGCATGTAAAAATCTACTGCCAATCATTAGCGGACCAGAGTTCCACTGTGGTGACCCCTAACCGGGAAAAGCCGAAAGACACAACAATGTCATTCCCTTTGTAATACATGTACCCTCCTTCTTTTCTGGTTTGGATGCTCTAAAAAATAATCATTTTTTCTTGTTCTATGAGACAAATATGTTAATAAACATGTTGCGTCTTGTCTCTTTTCCAGAATTACAGAATCTGTTCCAAAAGATAGGTCAGATATCTATGACGTTTGGTCCAGAATATGGTAGTATACTTAACAAACTTTTGTCAAGGCTTTCCATTGATCTATCATTTAATATTTTTGTTGAGTGCATTAATTCCACTAAGCTTGTGTCTTACTTTCAGGGGAAGACCAGTGATGGTATTCATACTGACTAAGGAAATTTAAACAAGGACACCAGAAAAATTCCTCTGCTGTGCATTGTGGAGAGAGAAAGGATGTATGATGGAAGGTGAGGAGGAGAACTGTGACAGTTCTGGTGAAATGATTTAAAAGACAGCAGTGGAGATAAAGACATAACGATGATGGCTTACCTGATCATGTCTTCCTTAATATGAAGGAGGAATTGAATTTTAAAAAGTATGGAAACCAACAAGTGGAATTAGATTGGGAAACGTGGATTTACTTGTAGGGAAGCATGTTCCCAGGAAAGGAGCTATTGCTTATCACCTGTGATTGTGCTGCAGATTAAAAAAAGGCCTCTGAGGTTATACTGTGGTTTCTGACCCCAGGAAGTAAAACATTGTAGGAAGTAAAACATTGCAGAAACTGCAGCAGGAATTGAGATAAAACTGGACCCATCCCAGTCTGGTTTTGTCAAAGGCAGGTCATGCTTACTTCACCTAGTGCACTAAGCCTAACCATGATGCCAGAAGTCATATGAATCAGTTGTTTCGCTAGAATAAAGGAAGAGAAAATGTGCCAAATTATTCATGTGCCGTGGAAATGAATTATTCATGTGCCGTGGAAATGAATTATTCATGTGCCGTGGAAATGACCACTGGAAGACGTCTAAGTAAAAAAGGCATTTGGCTTGATATGTATGAAGTGTGAAAGAAAATAACTCAAATTCAGATTGTTTTGCTTTCCATATCTATTCCATAACAAATAAAGGAATGGTATCTTTTTGCCGACGTGACTATTGAGTGTTGTGATTACTTTCATAGTCTCTGATTATTTTTCGGCAAAAGAAGGAACATGCAAAATGGAATTCATATACTTTCCAAGATTTAAGCACTGATGTACTTATATAATTACGAACTGACGTGCTTGAACAACAAGATGTTTAGAATTCTTTACATAAAGAATGTGAAAAAGTGCTTGAAGTAAAATAAAAAAAGAGTAAAGGACTCGAGGGGAATATCGAGTGAGGTTGGGAGACATGGGTGGATTTAAAAATTAAAAATAACATGGTGGTATATTTAAATGTGATTTTTTAATTAATTGCAAGGGGACTTTGTGTGATTTTTTTTTCATTCAGAAACATGCTAGATTTGCTGTGACTGTGACCAGTCGAGAGGCGATTGTTCTAAAAGAAAGTGTGATTAATATGAAGAGGCATTTATAAGTTCATAGGAGAGTACTAGGCTAACTGTCCTGAAGGGCCATTTTAAGCTGAGCTGTGTTATCCCATTAGATTTTCAAATTACTTTCACCATGATTTTTATTCCTGTGCTGCCTGTTTGTGAATGAATGTTTCTGGGGCATATCTGTGAGTGTTGAAAGGGGACCCTACTGCAGAATAGGACAGTTAGGATCTGCCTCTGTCCATTAGTAGCACAGGGAGCAGACTGGGATAAATGTCCTTATTGTCATCCATCGATCAAAGTTGTATTTGAATAGAGACAGGGATGAGCTTTGTTTTACATGGATGAGGAGTCTGTTCCAGAGTAATGGCATCCTCTGAAATATGTACCTTTCACTCCAAACTGTTCTGTTTATCTTGCACAGCAGGTTGAGGTCTATGATTGGGTATTTCTGATACCATCTGAATTGTGGATGCGTAGTAAGTCCATTAGTACTGGGACAAAGGATGCTTTATAGGTCAGGCACAAATACCTCTTAAAAGTCTGTAAGAGACTGAGTACAGTGATGAAGCTTTGAGGTGATCTGTGTAGGTCAAGTGGGTCAGTCCCCATGTTGTCTTGTTGAAGAAAATCTATGGGTAGTCTAGTTATTGGATGTGTCTGGACAGGTGCAAACCAAAGGGGTCATTATACCCACTGATGGGCGTGATGAAGGCTGAGTACAGTAGGATAATGAAATCTCCTGACTGAGATACTGTGCCCTTGTTTATATGTTGAGCACTATAGAAGGACTTCCTCACAACAACAGGCACATGTTGGTTGAATACTAGGTCACTGTCTATGTGTGTGTTCCCAAATCTCTAACCACTGGATCAACTCTTAGGAGTATTTTCTCTATGTGGAGTTCCCTTTGACAGTTGGTTTTACAGTGTTGCACATTTTAGCAATTAGCTTTAGTCCATGACTCTGGCAACAGTTATTTGTTTGGGGCAATCTGTCTTAGAGGATGGCTAAGTCTTCTGGGGGTTCAGTGATGGCTACCAGCTTGCTCTTACCCACAAACTTCATCATACAAAGACCCTTGACATTTGCTTTGACTTCTGAGAAGTATATGCCAAACAGGAGTGGTCCCTGTAAAAAGCCATGTGGGACTCCATTAGTAACTGTTTTTTTTTTTTTTTTGTGAAAGCAGTATCCCCAGTCTTGACTTCCTCTGTCTTTCCTGTGAGTCCTGTGAGCCAGTTGGCTAGTATATGACACTTAGTCATATATTCATGTAACTGAGAAAAACTGGTTCTTCCAAAAAAAAAAAGACATCCCCAGCAATCCCTGCTTATTATATATACCAACGATGAAATCACTCTACAGTCAGGAAAGGACAAACATCTTGATCCTCACAGTTCATGATCTTGTACCGAAACATCAGCAATGTTCGATCAGCTGGGCTGGCTTTTTTCAGTTCAATGACTGCATCATTCAACCACGTCAGTGGCACCCCAGTTGGCAATCCAGAAGGTGATGTAGGAGTTTATTCATACTTTAGTAAGCTTTTTTATAACTCCTGAGTGGGACAGTGTGTCAAAAGCTTTGCCTAGGCAGTGTGTACCTTCTTGCATTCGACTGTTCTTTTGGTGATTCTTTTAAAACATCCTTTAGGTTAAGTAAACATGACATATTTTTGATGAAACCAAACTGGGTAGTCCAGTGTTTGGAGGTTTCCTATGTCCTTATAGATTAATTCCAGGATAAGACTTTCCATGGCTTTACATATGAGGCTGGTCAGACTTTTGGGTCGGTCACTACCCACATCAGTGGATGGCCCTCCACTGTGCAGGGGAAGGGGTATGATTGTTTTGCCCTCCTTTCACTTGGTGCAAAACTAGTTTGGAGGCTGACATTGAACAGTGATGTTAAGAGCATGGATAAATTGTGCTTCATGTTATTCAGGATACAGCCAGTGATATTGTCATGACCCATAGATGCAGTATTTTTAGCTTTTGAGAGAGCTCCCAGGGCTTGGTCTTGTGTGATAGCTGGAGACATATTGGTTTCTGATATTTCTTGTGAGAAATTCAGTAGTGAGAGGGGGGGGTGAAGTTGGAGGTAAAATTATTGGCCTGTAGGTTTGCTGGATTGTCCCCTGTAGTATACGCGGTGTCGGTCACAGTCAGCTCCGTGCACTGCTGTGTAGTGCTTTTGAAATTACATGAAATTGCAGACACAGATGAAGGCCTTTTTGTTGTCCTTGGCCTGGGTGACTATTTTTGCCTCAGATTTGCCTTTGGTGCTTTTAATTAGTCTCCTGAGTTGTTTATTTAATTTAATTATGACATTTTAACATGCTGCGTGTTGCACGTCTTATTTTTGGCCACAATTTTCTTTCTTTCTTATAAAGCTTATTGATACTGGGTTCCATCAGGGAGGTTTGTTTGTGGGATTCACCTTGTGCTTGCTTCTTCTGGGTACACCTACATCTATGCAGTTGTTTACATGCTGACATAAGTTTATGCAGTGAACATTTCTGCATAATCAGTAAAGTTTTCTGGTTTGGGGTGGGGGATTTGAAACTTGCTAGGGTATCACTTAGAAGGAGGAGGTTTGCCTTGGAGAAATTTCTAAATGTTCCAGAGACAGCGGGGATCTCTGGTTTCAATTTTATTTGAAAGGAGACTGATTTGTGGTCAGACCTGATGAGTGGAGGTGTGATATAAGGAATGGAACATAATTCCCCCATGTATTTGAGGGCAAAGTCAAGTATGTTGTCGCCCTTAGTGGGTACTCTGACAACGTGGTCCAGAGTGCTTGTGTTAACAAAACTGAGGAATCTCCAGGTTTGCACACCAATGGTGCTATATGTTCTCAGGCTATAGCTGAATAGTCGAAGTCACCCAGAAAGATGGTATTGGGTTTAATGCTGAGTTACTCCATTTCATATAAGTAGGCACTATGGCATTTCTGGGTCATATAGGGCATTCTCTTGTTAGCTCAACTATGGTAAGGAACTTTGCTTATGGTGTTGCAGTAGAAATGCATCATACTGCTTTACCAGCAGTGATGTGAGTCTCTTATGGATGAAGATTGAGACACCTCTACCTTTTTTCCTCGTGATGTGAGTCTCTTCTGGATGAAGATTGAGACACCTCTACCTTTTTTCCTCGTGATGTGAGTCTGTTCTGGGTGAAGATTGAGACACCTCTACCTTTTTTTCTCGTGATGTGAGTCTCTTCTGGATGAAGATTGAGACACCTCTACCTTTTTTTCTCGTGATGTGAGTCTCTTCTGAATGAAGATTGAGACACCTCTACCTTTTTTCCTCGTGATGTGAGTCTGTTCTGGATGAAGATTGAGACACCTCTACCTTTTTTTCTCGTGATGTGAGTCTCTTCTGGATGAAGATTGAGACACCTCTACCTTTTTTCCTCGTGATGTGAGTCTCTTGTGGATGAAGATTGAGACACCTCTACCTTTTTTCCTCGTGATGTGAGTCTGTTCTGGATGAAGATTGAGACACCTCTACCTTTTTTTCTCGTGATGTGAGTCTCTTCTGGATGAAGATTGAGACACCTCTACCTTTTTTTCTCGTGATGTGAGTCTCTTCTGGATGAAGATTGAGACACCTCTACCTTTTTTCCTCGTGATGTGAGTCTGTTCTGGATGAAGATTGAGACACCTCTACCTTTTTTTCTCGTGATGTGAGTCTCTTCTGGATGAAGATTGAGACACCTCTACCTTTTTTCCTCGTGATGTGAGTCTCTTGTGGATGAAGATTGAGACACCTCTACCTTTTTTCCTCGTGATGTGAGTCTCTTCTGGATGAAGATTGAGACACCTCTACCTTTTTTCCTCGTGATGTGAGTCTCTTCTGGATGAAGATTGAGACACCTCTACCTTTTTTCCTCGTGATGTGAGTCTCTTCTGGATGAAGATTGAGACACCTCTACCTTTTTTTCTCGTGATGTGAGTCTCTTCTGGATGAAGATTGAGACACCTCTACCTTTTGTCCTTTCTTGCATAGTAGCTGGTCTAAATGTGTGGAAGACATTATAGCTTTGCACACCTGGGGTATTCTCTGCCAATTTCAAATACACTTTGGTCACTATACAGACATCTACATCCTCCAGGGAGAGGAGGGCATGCAGAGAGCGGAGTTGTTTGTTTAGGCTCCTAGCACTGATCATTAGCTTCGTTATATTTTTCTTTGCTTGTTTCGTTATGTTGGTGGATTTATCTGGTTGGCTTTGCCTAAAAATGCACTATGGGATACATAAAAAGGATTGTAGTTTATTGCATAAAACGGTAAAATCAGGGGAAAAAAAAAGGCAGACTAAGGCATCCAGGGTCTATGAATAACAATTTTTGTGGTTGACTGTAAGTTGGGTGCTATTGACAGTTTACCTGATCATACCCAAGTTCTCCAGCAAAGCCTATGTTAGACCTAAGCATGTGCTAATCTTTGGCTCACCCTAGATGCTAAGTATAACAGAGGTACTTTCAGTAAGACTTGTGTCCCTTCCTATTATCATTTCACTGGCATTCAATTTAAAACAGATTCCATGATTTGAGAGCTGGAGGGCCACAATAACAGTGAGCACTCTAAGTTGTGCCTCACTCACCTTATCTGTTGAGGCGATCTCTTAAGACCAAGAGTGTCCTTGTTCTAATTTACTCTTCGCTTATCAGACACGTTATCAAGTACAGTGACAGTTCTGAATGTACCTCTCTAAGGACCTTAGAACTTGAAAGACTGCAAGAGATTCCCAAGCAGAAAAATCTCTGGTTTAAAATACTCTGCCCTTGCAATCATTTACTTACAGGCTGCCTTGCATTTTGTGCCATTAAAGACCTTTTTTACATACTTTACATTCATATGCCAAACAGCTGACTAATCCCCACTTCTGGGACATACACCCCCAATGTAAGATCAGCTACACCTACTGACATGATAGGTTTTTGCTCAATGCATCATCCTCCTTTGAAATATAATCCCTCTGTACATTAAGAGAGTACTTGCCTGAAAACCCTTAAAGCAAGCCTCAACAACTGGGTAGGTAACTATAAATTCATGTCTGACACTATTGTTTATAGTCTCCTCGACAAAGGAAATTAGTCTATCTTTGCCTTTTCCAGATGTGACATAGCTGAGGTTCCCCAGCTGTTGGTGCACAGTAGACTTTGAAGCTACAAACACAAAATGAAACTGTGTGGAAAACAAAGTTGATCCTCTAAAGCATCTGCTTTACTTGTGTGTTTATTTATATTTGTTTACCAGGGTAGTACACTGGTGACTGATCTCAGTGGACCAGTTGCAGGCACAGCCCAGGTGAATGGAGATCACATAAGGAATGAACAGAAAGTATTTCCAGATATAAGGGTATGCTAAAAACATATATACATATTTACAGATGCAAGAATATGCTAAACATTTAGTTCAGGACGCAGTTAACAATGTCAAAACATGGATGGAAAAATGGAATCTTGCTTAGCAGAGCTTTATGGACAAGATGTAGCCATAATGACGGAGAATGGCTTATGCCACAGGGATAGTAGCATATAATGTAATATAGAGAGGTATGAAGACACCAGAAGAGGCAAGTGAAAATGGCTGCAAGAAACTATACCATGTGGAGAAGTCTGAGAAAAGGTGAGAGAGGCATGCCGAGGGAAGAGAAGTAGAAAGGTGGTGTGAATGAGATGCAGAGAGAAGTGGGAAGTCGAATGGATGAGAAGCAGTAAGTGATGGAATAACAAGATGAGATGAGGAAGAATGAAACGGATTCAAAAGGATGTGTGAGAGCTGCAGGGTTCATGTAATGTGACCTGAGTGACAGCAGCTGTACTTTGGGTGTAGAGGTGTTGCTTAAAGTGTCGTCTGAAGTCTGAGTGTGTTTGAATGTCTCTGACAGAGGAAAGGAATGGAATTCCGGAGTTTAGCTGGTAGGATGGAGAATGCACATTCAGTACAATAAAGTTTAGGTTTTGAAGTTAGTATGGTGGTTTGACATTGAGTAAATCCCCCTGAGAATTTTGGTGCAGAGTTTATGAGTGAGAGGGAGCAATGTCTCAGCTCAGGAGAAAGGGCTTTGTGAGTTAATGATCTTAGTAGGAGTATGGCTGTCAGATGTACTGGGATCCATTTAGCTTTGGTGAGAGTTAGGCGGTGGTGTTCTTTACTGGGGGGAGTTAGAAATGAACCACTAGATTTTATTGGAGAGTGTTTGTAAGGTGGTGGCATTTTCTCTCAGGCTGCAGCTATAACAGTAAACCATATTTGAGTTGAGATAAGAATATTCATTTGCCTATGGCAGCTTTGCCTGGCTTGGACAGAAGAGGTGATAGCTTGTTGTGTCGATCTTTTTCTGCATGTGTTTTGAATGTGCCTGTGTGAACACGCAAACATGCATGACATAACGGAGTAAGCATCTTCATGCCTTCTTACATTCACATGAATGTGCACATTCGCGTTCAGCATGTTTAAATACCCTGACCCACCAACGAACAACTTGGGCCATCAATCTGACAGGGTGAGGCCAACAGATGTTCCTTCTATCACAGCACTCAGGGCTTCTCTGAAAAATTTAAAGGAGAAAATAAATGGGAAATTAAACTAAACTAAGGAAAACAGAATAAACCTACAAACTGACCAGTAAGAACCTATGCAGCTTTAAGTGCTTCTTGTTGAGAGCAGAGCATTAATAAGCAAAGTGGTTGGCCGTATGTGCAGAGGTTAATCATTTAACAAACAGCTCTCTTTTAACATTTTTTGGCTTGCTTGTACTTTTGTTACAAGGAATGTTCATCTGAGATAAGAAGTTACATAGTAGTCACACAGTTCGGTGTTGTTATGTTAAGGAAATAGCACAGCTGAAACATATTGTACAGCAATATCTGGAAATGCTTAAATGCTGTTACAGATTATAGAGACAGCCTTTGTTTATTCATTTTATCTTTAAAATGATGTTTCAGGTGTCAGAGCACTGAAGCACATTCCTCTCTCGTAGTACCAAACTATAAATGTCCTTTGTTATTACTAGTCTTACTTTGGTCCGGTGATTGTAGTGGTGTGGCCGTTTATTTTCTCCAATTCTGCATGTGTAATAGATGCTCGGAGCACTGGAGAGCCAAGAAAGTAGCAAATAATGGTTTCACTACTGATTGTTATATTATCTCTGACAAGTCACGTTGCATGGGAGGCAGAAAATTATACATCTGATTGGAACACTGTCAAAATTCTAGCAATGTATCATCACACTTACATGGAATGTACCAAGTGTAATTGTAGCGATGTATCACACTTACAGCAGAGTGTACCAAGTGTACAGGTAGGTAGGTTGGTGTGGGGGAAGGGCAGCGTGTTTGCAGACTGTATGTGTTGTATAAAGTAAAATATGGAATGTTAACAATTCTGTCAACTTAAGGTGCTGGTATGAAACATGCAATCCAAAGCAGGTCACATAATGGACTAGTGCTTCCAGGTTGCTACTGAAAAATGTCATGAATCATGCCCAGTTAAAATAAAATGGAAATAAAGTTTGAATTTTCATGCATTTATTTCAGAAACCAAGACTGGCATATAGCAAGGTAATGCTTCAGTTTTGTATCCTTATTTTCTCGCTGTGGTCAAACATTCAAAAACCATTGTGCCAATGCACACTACGGCCTTTACTATAGAATATGCTGTCCATGCATGGATTGTAACAGTAATGTTTGTTCAGCAGTAGGGTGCTTACCTCTCAGCTGTCCAACTTTTTCCTTTATAGTTTTGGTCTGCTCCTCATAAAATTTGAGGTTTTCTGGCAAACTGGGATTGAAGTTACTAGGTAATATAAATTCTATTATTCTATCAACCTTCTAAGTTTATAAGAGCAATATTTAAAACCTGTCTCTAGTTTTGGGCCTTTTTCCCACTATTATTTTAGGCTTGTCCAGAGTTCTTGAGCTAAGAGGTCGAGAGGTATGATGCAGGGGATATAAAAATGCCTAAAAGAAAGTTATTAACTGCTACACTGTTTAACATGCCAATGCAGTATTAAGATAAAGAGATGGCAGACAGACTGCTTATGCTATCAAAAGAAACAGAAAGGAGCATTCTCTTTGGCTGATGGAAAGGAATGAGGACCACAGAAAGGGAAATAGTTTTTTGTTGGGAAAAACTTGAGGCAAATGTAGAAATTCACTGTCTGAAGGCGAAAGACAGAGATTTTTACATGTGCATATCCAATTTGTTTCTTTGTTAGTCATGACCGACTACTAATATACAAATCGTACTGTTTTGTAACCATGTTTATTTATTTAATTCATTCATTTATTTAATTCAGTATTTAAGCGATATTCCCTCTGCTCAGTGTTTGTTGGGGTAAAATGAAGTGCACGCTAGATAAAACCGTTTTCTTAATGGCCACAGAATGCACAAGACTATGCTTTGGGAAGGAAACTTTTTCTGGAAAGATATAACTTTGTAACTGCTTCTAGCTGTTTCTTTTCACTGAAGGGAGCAAAGCTTTCATACTGTCACTTTGTAAATACAAATCTTTTATTAAATGTTGTACCTTGGTGCAAAGTACTGCGATAGCATTGTCGCCTCACAATAAGATGCTGTCCTGTTCGATTCTCAGCTAGAGCGTCTTCTGTGTGGAGACATGCGTGAATGGGCATACCTTCGTTGAAGGTTGTGCGTCAGGGCTGGCAACTTGGCACGTAAAAATCTTCTGCCAATCATTAGCAGACCGGAGTTCCGTTGTGGTGACCCCTAACCGGGAAAAGCCGAAAGACACAACAACCTTTTAATTTCCACACAGACCATTCCGCAGGAAAAAAGTGCACACATTGCAGTAAGCAGCTACCTTATGTTTACTTTAATGCCTTTGGAGATGGAATATGTGGGTTGCTTAGGTAATTACTGTCCACAACTGATTTGTGGATATTAGGATTTACATGTGGAGCATGCGGTTTGCACATGCAGATGAAGTCTAAGTGGGTAAAAAATACTATCTGTGGATAAACCTCCACTGTGTGTACAGACAAGCGGTGTTTTGGCTACTGTACTGAGACTTTTTTGTTTAAGTCAATGTGTTGTAGGCCTGTCTTATGCTTCTATAAATTAGGAAACACTAATGCAATGTAAGAATAGTAAGGAAGGTTATTGCATGTCTATCTGCAAAGGAGTGATGTAGGAAACACTCCGAAATAATATGCATGAAGACACATATTACCCAAGCAGCTCTAATTCAACAGGAACAGAAGCAAAACTGTAGACTTAAAGAACAAAACAGATGGGAAGAAATGGCTGAATGGTGAGGATTCTGTTGCTTATAACATGCAGGGAAAATAGCCCTGTATTTAGCTCTGGTGCCTCATTTAAGTAACTGTTTCTGAAAAAAAAAAGGACTGCCAGAGCATTTGTCGTTTGCTTTTTGGTAACGAGGTATTCTCAAAGACTTCTGCATGCAACACTACATGCTGCAATCTGTAGTTTGGGCACATCTTAAAGAGGGACAGGGGCAGCAGATGTTCTTCGTGTTTTACTGTTGCAGTCATCACACTTGGGTTATCTGCCTGCAGGTAGCCCTCAGTCAGCCCGAGTACCAGAGCCTTAGTATTTCTGCGTCGGATGCTGTCGCTTCTTCCATGATGTCAGGTCGTCAGGGGTATAAAAACAGGCAGCCGACACCATTACATCAGTCTTTCTTGCCGAGGAGGAGCCAAGCAGAAGCAATTCGCAAGTCTCAGTCAGCCGCTACCTGAAATTTTCGTTTTTCGAGTTGATAATCCTGAAGTCTTCTAAAGCTAAGTACCCCGTTGGGGATCCTTTTTTCTTGCTCTAACCGATGTTAGAAAAAATTAACAATTGTCTTGCCTGTGGAAAGCAAATACTTCACAGAGATTTTCATTCTTACTGTATCACCTGTTTAGGCCCAGACCATGACGTCCCTTGCTGTTGGTTTTGTGCCTGAACCATTCGACGTCGAGCAATTTTGTTGCTAAATTATTTCGCTGTCGATCTCCGTATTCCGAAATGACTTCGGTAAGCCATCCAACTACCAATCTTCCGAAAAAACATAAGGATAAAGACAGAGACAGACCACATACGTCCAAAACTGCCAACACCGCTGGTACTCAGTGAGGCGCCTTTGCAGCCCCTGATGCCTGCTTCTATGGATTCGCAGGCCTCTGCTGAGACCCATTCGGAGTCCGGCATGCTGTGAGATGCTTCTTCGACTATGGAACCAGCGGATGTCTCTACCATGGGTGGGTCCGGAGCTGCTGTGTAGGCACTGGCTTCTGAGGGTGTTTTCTGACCTACCGATGTTCAAGTCAAACCAGTGACTTCTTTTTAAACCAAAACTACCTAGTTTCTTAGGCCCAGACTACACACTACGCCTAGAAAACCGATGACCAAAGCACATGCTCAGGCCCCCATGCCACAAAAACAAATGCTTAGAATGGCTGAATACCTTGTAACGCTAATTAGGGGAAGCCAGCCTTCCCCTGCTAAGAGACAAAGAATTCAGTTGCCTTCAGATTCTACAGACCAGGAGTCCGATGACTCTGACCTTTCTGATTATCAGGACATGCCCTTATCAGCCTATGAGGATTCAGATGCAGAGGAAGCCATTCCTTCTGCCTCCCCTCCAGAAGATTTCTCTTTCGGTGAAACCTTGCATGCTTTAAGAGAGCATTTCCATTGGGAATGCAAAGGCTATCCTCAGTCTAAAAAGAGACTCAGAGAATTTTTAGAGCTACCTCAGCACAGGCCTTTAGCTGTTCCTCCTGCCCTGGACGTTGTGGATGATATTTTCATGGAATCCAGCCTTACTCCAGACACCTTACCTCCGGCCCCTAGGAACCTGACCGGTACTACCGAGTACCTGATTCCTACAAGTTTCTTTTCAAGAATCCTACTGCTGATCCAGAGATCATTTCTCAGGGACCTAAAGGTATTAAGGCTTCTACAACCTAAAATCCTACCCCTTCGGACAGGGATTCCAGAGCTTTAGACAGATGGGGTAAGAAGGTATATACCTCTGCAACTCTTGCTATCAGGGCATTGAATTGCCAGTTTAACATGCTGAAGTATCAGCAACATATCATGGAACTCATTAAACAAAAAAATGGTGATATTTCCAGATTGTGCAGAAAATAAAAACTTGCAAGAGCTTATGCATTCTGCAAACCAAGTTAGTAAGCATACTTTGCAGTGCGGTTTTGATGCCCTAGAACCATCTTGCAGGGTTGCAGTCATTTGCTCTGTACTGAGAAGACATGCTTGACTGAAGGAGCAGACCTTGCCAGATCTTGTCAAATCCAAATTACTAGATGCTCCTTTAAATAAGGACATTTTGTTTGGCACAATAGCAGAAGAAGTTCTTAAAAAGATGGAAGAAAAAGCTAAAATTATTCAAACTGTTAAAGAATTCTTACAAGCGCAACCACCTTGATTCAGTAGGCATTGCCCTTCAAAACACTGGTCCTTTCCAGCCCCCTCCAGGCCTTCCCAAACAAGACCCAGTGGAAACAGACCACCCAGACTACAGTCTCAGGGTATGTAGAGATATAAGCAATGGAGTGCTCCCAACCCTAAAACAGGAAGTGGTAATCCACCTCCCTATGGAAAAAGTTCACAATGACTTCTCAGCTCTACTTCCCAGCCCTGCCCAATTGCTTGTGCCCCTAGGAGGAAAACTTGCCCATCATGCAAAAAACTGGATGCCCATCACTCAGGACCGATGGATCCTCAACATTGTATCCCAGGGGTACAAATTTTATTTCCATTCACTGCCAACCCCAAGCAGGTTTCCAGACCTTCCTCCAAACCAGTGGGCAGAGGCTCAAAACCAGGTTCTTTCCCTGCTCAACATCAGATCTATTCAGCCAGTTCCAGTAGAACAAAGGGGTCAGGGTTTTTACTTCTGACTATTCATGGTACTGAAGAAAGAGGGCTCTTGGCGCCCAATCCTGGATCTTTCAATTCTCAACACCTTCCTGGTGGTCCCAAAATTCAAGATGCTTACCCTGCAACAGCTTCTCCCTATGATAGCCGAGGATGCCTGGTTAATCACCCTGGACTTAAAAGAAGCTTATCTGCACATCCCCATCAGGGAATCACACAGGAAATATCTACATTTCAGGGCAGGATCTATGCATTATCAGTTCTCTGCTCTTCCCTTTGGCTTATCTACTGTGCCTGGGGTATTCACAAAATGCCTGGCTCCAGCCATTGCATACTGCAGGCAGAGAAATATCCAAATTTACCCATACTTGGATGACTGCCTGATTCAGGCGGACAGCCAGGAATTGCTGCTTCAGCACCTGGGATTTGTAAGAAGCCTTCTCACTTCACTGAAGTACACCATCAACGAAAAGAAATCACAACTGGTGCCCAGTCAAAAAATTGTATTCCTGGGAGCAAGCTTGGACACAACTTCCCAGATGGCATTTCTCACTTCAGAAAAACAGGTCTATCTGACAGACTACTTCAAGTAAATGGCCACCAGAGCCCAGCTAACTACAAGAAAACTACTGCAAGCCCTAGGGTTCATGGCCTCATGTATTCTGCTAATTCCATATGTAAGACTGCATATGAGGAAACTTTAGTGGTACTTAAAAAGTCTTTGGTGCCAACATTCTCAGGACCTGGAAACAGTCATTCCTATCATCCCTTGTCTGAGGGCAGAGTTCCTTTGGTGGGCAGAAGCATGCAACCACAACAAGGGACTGCATTTTACTCTACCCCATGCCGTCCAAACCCAGACCACAGATGCATCAGACTATGCACGGGGGGCTCACATGGCTGGCAAATGCATTCAGGGCCACTGGAGCCCACGCCAAATTCTCCTGCACATCAACCAAAAGGAGATGCTAGCTGTACAGAATGCTCTGACAGCTTTCAGATACCTAATCCTTCCAGGACAGCTGCTGATAAAACAAACACCACAGTTATGTGGTACATAAACAAGCAGGGGGGGAGCCCATTCTTACCCACTCTGCAGGTTAGCCATGACTCCGTGGAGCACAGCTTTGGACAACCAAGTCCATCTACAAGTTCAATTCCTGCCAGTCAAATAACATTCACTGACACACGACTTAAGCAGAAATCTCCTAGACCCACATGAGTAGAAATTGGAACCCAGCACCGTCAACCTTCTGATCCAGAGGTGGGGGACCCCAGAGGTGGATCTCTTTGCCTCCTCCCATAACCACCAGTTAAGCAAATTCTGCACCAGGGACCCTCACAGCAGGGCCTGGAAGGTGGATGCCCTATCCTTTCAATGGGAAAACCTCTCAAACTATGCCTTTCCCCTCTCTAACCCTTCTCTCAAGAGTACTTCTCAAGATAAAAGAAGACAAGCCAAGGACAATTCTGATTGCCCTGGACTGGCCACACCAGCACTGGTACCCACTCCTGTGCATCCTGACAACTGTGACACCCTGGCACCTACACCAGACCCCCTACCCTGCTGTCACAGCAGGAGGAACAGATTTAGCATCCACAATTGCAAACCCTAAATCTTGCAGCCTGGCTTATTCCTTGAATACTCCACCAGCAACCCTAAGTAAACAGGTGCTGGACATCATTCTTGAAGCCAGAAAGCCTAGTACTGGGAAATCCTGTGCAGTAAGATGGAAATGCAGTGCCCTCCTTACCTCTAATCCTGGATTACCTAGCAGAGCTACTCCACAGAGGCCTATCCTTCTCCTACATTAAGATTCATGCCTCTGCCATTTCGGCTCATTACAATACTGAGCCACCTCTATTTTCTCATCCTCTCATCAAACAGTTCCTGAGAGGGGCCAACAACTTAAGGCCCCCAAGGAGAGCACCCACCCCTGCTTGGGACCTTAACTTTGTACTGGAAAAGCACACACTTCCCCTTTTTGAACCTGCTGCTTCAGCAGAGTTAAAATTCCTCTCTTGGAAAACAGCCTTGCTTCTAGACATCACTTCCGGTAGAAGAGTGTCTGAGCTACAGGCACTGATGGCTGTGGAACCCTTTATCTTCCATGCTGACAGGGTTTCCCTCAGGACTAACCCATCCTTCATGCCTAAGGTGGTGTCCAGTGTGGCCCTAAACCAATCCATTAATTTGCCAACCTTCTTCCCTAAACCTCAGAATAAAGGGGAAAGGATCCTGCACTCCTTGGACGTGCACAGACAGCTCAGGTTCTACCTTGATAGGACTAAGCCTTTCAGAAAATCTGACCAGCTGCTAGTCAGCTTTGCAACTGGGCAGAGGGCAAAGCCATTTCTAAACAAATAATTTCCAAATGGATAGCACACTGCATTAATTTCTGCTAAAAGCACCATTGAAAACCAACCCCTCAGGGGGTCAGAACACATTCCACTAGGGCTACTTCTACCTCTACAGCATTTCTCAGGGGAGTCCCTACCAGGGACATTCTGGAAGCTGCATCCTGGAGTTCTGTACACACCTTCACCAAACATTACCACCTGCCTATCTTTTCCAAATCCAGGGCAGGATTTGCTACAGCAGTCTTGCAGGGCCTACTAGCCAGCCCTAACTCTTCTTGACTGCCTCCACCTTTCCTCAGCTTTGGGAATCAACCCAAGTGTGATGACTGCAACAGTGAAACACGAAGAACATAGTACAGTTGCTCCCTGGTTTTCTCTGTCTTTCTATCTCTCCTCTCTATGGCTATTCCTAAATGTATTGGTATTTACTTTTTACTGGTGGTTACTGGTGGTGGTTTCCACAGCATATACTAGCTGCCTGTTTGGGGGCTCCTGACATTTGAGACAAGAAAAACTGATATAATAGCGTCGGCTGCTTGTTTTTATACCCCTGACGACCTGACATCATGGAAGAAGCAAAAGCATCCGACGCAGAAATACTAAGACTCTGGTATTCGGGCCAACTGAGGGCTACCTGCAGGCAGATAACCCAAGTGTGATACTGCAACAGTGAATACACTCGAACATCTACATTTATGGTAAGTGTACACGACTGTACTTTGTCAGACATCATTACCATTATCTTCTGATAATATGCAGTAAATATCAGGGCATACGATTAAGTGGATGAATGAGAAGAAAATGTAAGTAGAAACTGGTGTAACACTTCCCAGTGGGAAAGCACGCTAGAGAAACACTGATGGGTGGGTAACATAGAAAGGAAGGAGCTTGACTGCAAAAGTGAAATGGGGAAGGGGCGGACGATGTTCCAACTCTCACAGCCGAGAAGTATATAGGATGAGGAAGAAAGAGAGAATGAAGAGAAGAACCGATTAAGGCAGGAAAATACAAGGTGAGGGTCACTCTAACCACTGCATTCAGCCTAAGAGTCTTATTAATCATAACACAGTCAGCAGTTTGTTTGTGTCTTTCGGCTTTTCTCGGTTAGGGGTCGCCACAGCGGAACTCCAGTCCACTAATGATTGGCAGTTGATTTTTACGTACCGGCTTGCCAGGCCTGACACACAACCTTCAACGAAGGTACACCCATTCACGCATGTCTCCATGCAGAAGATGCTGTAGTTGAGAATCGAACCGGACAGCATCTTACTGTGAGGCGACAACGCTACCGCAGCACCACCACCGCGTACATAACACAGTCAGCAGTACTAGACAGAAATAAAGCAGCTAACTAAAAAAGCAGCAGCATACAGTAACATACTAAAAGCTGAAATGCACAGGGTACTTAAAGCTGCAGGTACATATACATAACAGATGCAAGATGACTGGGTGCTTTATAGGTGATCTGTTAAGCAAGGAGTACCAGCATTGCATGTGAGACACCAAACAAACCTAAAAAAAGATGCAACAAAGGGGAGAAACAAAGCCAAGTACAACTCTGCATAGTTAGCTTTGTTGAGTGATGCACATGTGAACAAAAGTCACAGCAGTGATTGCTGAATGTGGGTCATTTGTGTTTGTGGAGGTAATACACATGGGAAGGTGTAGCTAGAAAATGTGATAAGGAGTCATAGCAGGCAGCATGCCTAATATAACAACTAAGGCAAGTACATGTAGTATACAGCAGTATATTAAAGGGGTGCAGAGATGACAAAAGATCACTAGAACAAGTTAACAGTAGTAGGTATGTATGTCTGATCTGTAAAGGGGTGATGCAGGAAAGATCCCAAAGTACTAGGCATAGAGGCACACGTTATCAAAACAAGGATATTTTAATAGGAAGACTAGCAAGAGTTGTAGACCTAGACGTGAAAACCTACTGGGAGAAATTGCTGAATGGTGACAGTTCTCCTGCCTATATCATACAGGAAAAAATAGTCCTATGCTCATTTGTGGTACCTCCTTAAAAAAACTCAGGTGTTGTAATACTGTACAAGGGAAAGATGAAACTAGAAGGCATAGCATGCTGTAACCTTTGTACTAGTCAGTGATGGAGCCACATCTTAGCTTTGTTAACGAGTTGAAGCACAGCATAGTGTCTCACAGGTATGTATTACAAACCTGGGTGGGCTGAAGGGGTGTAGATGATTACCTGTGCTTCTGAAATCCATACATAAGGAGGGTGGAACAAAGATATTTGTTAAGAGTAGAGGAGCTAAACCGTAGCCAGAAATGTTGGTTAGTGGGAGGAGAGTTTTAACATGATGTCAGGAAGAGTTATGTTACAGAAAGAGTAGTTGAGCCAAGCAATATTCTCATGACTTTGACTGACACCAAACTGATTGACTCAGTACTATATGCTTCAAGCTGTTTAAGGAAATGGTTAATGCATTTAGAGAGGGTGCATATCTGAGGGTCTGTTGCTTAGCACTTGTCATTAACAGTGTAAAGCCCACAGAGGCTGATAACACATCTTAAAGTGCCTGCGTCTCTTGTGACCATCCTGATAAACATTCTCAGTGCTTGTATGGTGTCAGACATGATTGTGTTTATTCATTTATGACTCATTGAGTAGTAATTAGTTCTAGAAATATAATTCAATGTTTGGAATTTGTTCATTTTTTAACATAAAGTTAATATTTAATTTTTCACTCAACCCATGAGAAGTCCTCATAGTATATTGTTCTTTCAAGTCCTTTCGTGGAAGGATGGCCCAATTGCTTCTACCAGCAATTATGTAATTTTAAGGCAATTTAGCATAAAACTACAAACTCTGGCTCCAGAAAGTTGTGAGCCAAGAAACCTAAAAAAAAAAACAGTGTGATACATTTCTGCATGACACATGGGAAGGCCTAGAAAGTATTTAATTCTTACGCCTTTCAAGAAAAGTAAACCAATAAAATTAGTGTCAGTAAGAGTAAAATGCTGAAATTATCATCCACCTGGAAACATATTGACTTCTCATTTATTCTTTACAAGGAACCCGGTCTTAGTGGACACTGCACATGCTTAACCCAGTCTTAGTGGACACTGCACATGCTTAACCAGGTCTTAGTGGACACTGCACATGCTTAACCATGTCTTAGTGGACACTGAACATGCTTTATCAGGTCTTAGTGGACACTGCACATGCTTAACCAGGTATTTGTGGACACTGCACATGCTTAACCAGGTCTTAGTGGACACTGAACATGCTTAACCAGGTTTTAGTGGACACTGCACATGCTTAACCAAGTCTTAGTGGACACTGCACATGCTTAACCAGGTCTTAGTGGACACTGTACATGCTTAACCCGGTCTTAGTGGACACTGCACATGCTTAACCAGGTCTTAGTGGACACTGAACATGCTTTATCAGGTCTTAGTGGACAATGGACATGCTTAACCAGGTCTTAGTGGACACGGCACATGCTTAACCTGGTCTTAGTGGACACTGTACATGCTTAACCCGGTCTTAGTGGACACTGCACATGCTTAACCAGGTGTTAGTGGACACTGCACATGCTTAACCCGGTCTTAGTGGACACTGCACATGCTTAACCAGGTGTTAGTGGACTCTGCACATGCTTAACCAGGTCTTAGTGGACACTGCACATGCTTAACCCGGTCTTAGTGGATACTGCACATGCTTAACCCGGTCTTAGTGGACACTGCACATGCTTAACCAGGTGTTAGTGGACACTGCACATTCTTAACCCAGTTGTAGTGGACACTGCACATGCTTAACCAGGTGTTAGTGGACAGTGCACATGCTTATCCTGGTCTTAGTGGACAGTGCACATGCTTATCCTGGTCTTAGTGGACACTGCACATGCTTAACCTGGTCTTAGTGGACACTGTACATGCTTAACAAGGTCTTAGTGGACACTGCACATGCTTAACCAGGTCTTAGTGGACACTGCACATGCTTAACCAGGTGTTAGTGGACACTGTACATGCTTAACCAGGTCTTAGTGGACACTGCACATGCGTAACCAGGTGTTAGTGGACACTGCACATGCTTAACCAGGTCTTAGTGGACACTGCACATGCTTAACCAGGTGTTAGTGGACACTGCACATGCTTAACCAGGTCTTAGTGGACACTGTACATGCTTAAATGTTGGTGAGCTAAAGAAAAAGGCAAAAGTCTTTGAATCTGGTGAGCTGCAGGATTCACTGATAAAACAAAACCTTTTGTTGTATGATAAATAATCTTACAAGGTCAAATCTTATCAAACATTGTGGATGTTGCTTCACGAACATGCAGATCTCTTGCTTGCGTTTTTGCTTTTCTATGCAACAGTAATTGCATGAATAGTAATATTGTAAAGGAACTCAAGTATTTGAAGTCTTTGTAATGTTTGGTTTTCTGGTGTTAATTCTCCAGGTGTCAGACTCGGAGAGATGTATTCTTCTTCTCCTGTCTATTTGATATTTTATGTATTTTCCTGAATTTTTATAATAATAATAAAACTGTGGATATACTTAAATGTGAATGAATTGACAAACACACAATGGAAGATAAAATCTGAGTCCAATAATAAAAATCAAACATAAACTGAGAGTACACTGCAGCGGTAAACGTAGTAATAAAAGTTTATAACGGCGTAAATAGGACGTTTAGAGTAAAAACAAAGCAAACTTAATATACTGGGTATGGCTGAAAACACAAACAACATTTCCTAAATGTAATCAACTCTGTAGACATTGTGGTGCAAAAACTAATTTCATAGCAATGTCCAAAGGGGAAAAAAGGAGAAAAAAAGTGAATGTTTTCAAAAGCACCTACAAGTTACTAAGTCAAAATAAAAAAGAATTTGTTTGTAGGTATTTTTAAATGAAGGAGTTGGTAGTGTGAAGTCAGAGAATGAAGAGGCCGTACAACTATATAATTACTCTGACTTGGCAAGAAAGTCTTGGACTTGATAAAGAAAGTGTTGAATTTAATTTACAAATAAGGTCAGAGTGTAGTATTGTGTTAGATTTTTTTAAACGTTGTGCTGAAATGCAACAAACGAAAGACAGTCGGAAAATTATTGCTTTGTATCAAGGCATCAGGAAAACCATTGGGTCAAAAAGTGAAGAAGAAAATTAATTTACATAATAGCTGAGATGTGCAGCTTGGGAGAAGCACAGAATAGATATAGATATGCACAGAAATAGTTATACAGTTACAATGTCATCTTTTTTTTAGCATTGTTAACCCTTACCTGGCATCCGGTCTCTCCAGCCAGCCCCTACTGATCCATTTTCAGGCTGTTTCAGATTGCTTGTTCAAGGCTATAATCTGCATTGCTGCATCCAATAGTGGGACAGAGCTCTGCAATATAACATGCCAGAATGATCTTCCTGGAGTCACTAGAAGTGTTGTTTGGGGTGTTGAGTGCACTTACCTGAGTCTGGTAGGTACATATTAGCTAAAGTATCAATGGTGCCCTACCAATGTCTGCAGATCTTTAATTATGGTGTTTTATTTTATTTTTGTGAGTTGACCATTTATTTAAGAAACATACTTTTTGCTCTTTCTACAAAGTTTCATGATACTTCATTTAATAACACTAAAGGTGAGAATTGCATCACTGCATGAGGGGTGTATTTTTGTAGAAGTTTGAGAACTTTGGCATCTTTTATTGAAGTAACTGTGCTACTCAGTTTGCAGCATCAGCACATTGTGGTTATTTAGAATTCATTTCCCACTCTTATTTCTAAGAAAAATGGTCCAAAAAGAAGTCACTGCAGGACATAACCATGTCCAGCACACCTTGTAACCCCCCGTCAAGACAGACAGGTAACTTCTGAATGTGGCTTCTGTCATTTTGCATAACCAGGGTTCCAAACAATGAATTATATGTGGATATGCATGTATTCTTTCAGTTTGTCAACTATTTCCTTATATGTAATAGGACGGAATGCTTTACTAAGGCAAAACAGTAAAAAAAAAGATATCTTCTTAACAAACCCAAACTCTTTTACATTTGGTTGAAAGTAGGTCCTCTGTCATTTTCAGTAACTTAGTTTTAACTTGCTGCATGATTTTATCAAATTCAAAACTACTGGTCAGACTAGTGGGACTTAAATTGGGTGTGATGTCCCCCTCCAACCCGTTTGTGAACCGCGGTGTATGACTATAGCCTTTTGCCGTGCATCAGGAATGTGTATACATATTAAAAACTTGTTTAACAGAAATAGTTGGGGGTAGTTATGTTTTCATCATTTCTATATAAGAAACCACCAGGGGATGAATTCAGTGACTGGTTGACTTTGTTCACTAGAAGATGTTTCTTTTGAATTAAGACTCAGTACTTGGGCAAGAACATGTTGCTTGCCACTGCTTAATTTTGAAGTATATTTGTTGTGAGTTGTTGGGGCAGGGTAAGAACGTTGTTGCACTAATAGTTATTGACATGTTCATTAGGTGATATAACATTTAATATGTATCATTTCATGATCATATCTATGCTCTCTGAAGTAAAGGATTCATTTTTCCTCAAATGCAGTGACCTTGGAGATGTTTATAATATTTAGAGTGAGTACTGAGCATAGCTAGCCACCTGCAGATACCTGCCCTCCACCAGAAATATTGTTTGTGTTTTTACAAATGTTTTTCTGTCAGTTTTGATGTGTTTTCAAGACATGGATTTCATTCTTTTGGATTTAGGGTGGGTTTGGCTCACTTTTATCATTTTCCTCTGTGTAACTTTCAGTCACCTGACATGGACCTACCCGATTCACATGATTATATCTAGGAATTATATTCTGAAATAGATTAATGATTTTTTTCAATTTCTTCTTCCTTGCAATTCACTGTATGTGTGTTATTTTTGTACTCTTTATATCAATTTATGGATCCTGTGCTGATAACCACCATCTTTGCCTATCCTTTTCTCAGGGCTCAAACGCAGATTGGTAATGCCTTACAAATCAGTTTTGCAATGACTGGTGCATAATCTGTTTAAACTCAAACCCAGCAAAAACTGGCACCATGCTTGTTCACACCAAGTTTATCACATATTTCTTTACTTTTCTCCTTAATAACTTATGGCAGTTGTGATGATGTGAGGTATTTTCAGCTGTGCCAGGAGAAGTAAGGCAGTGGATGTGTAATATATGCCAGCATACCTGGCTGGAGTTTTGTAAATAATTATATGCCATTTGTTTATCAAACTGATTTGTACAGGTGCTTGTGTTGAAAATGTATTTGTAAAGCTGTGTGTGTTAAAAATGTACCATCAGTGGGTCCTACTGGACAGAAAAGAAATACACCTGTATGTCAAACTGTATTTTAACTGTTAACATGAATATATTATAAGAGAACGATACTGGAAGAGAAGAAGTTAATCTCAGTCCAGCTAACTTTGAAAAATAGTTTAAAATTAAATTACCTGGTCTAGGCCATAAAGATTGTATCTTACAGTTCTGACTGCAGTCTATTTTTGAAACCTGACAAAGAAGGATCACTCACTCACTTCATATTGTCTTGCTTTAGTAAGTAACCAGGAATAGTAATTCTTTAGAACAGTCTGGAAAATATAGTGAAATTAGTGAAGTACTGTTTTTGTGTATCCATGTGAATCTATCCATCTGTGTTATTTTTAATATTTCCTGTGATTGAAACTCTGGTGTTTATTGTAAATAGAACTGTAGTATTTTCATGTTCTTTTGTTATTTATTATTAAATATATTTAAACTTTTCATTGTGGCTGGTCTTTTAGAGACTTTTCAGATACTTTTAGAGTATGTGAAAGTTGCTATTATGGGACTTATGGATATAATCCTTAAATATAATTTTTTGATTTTTAATGGGGAATATTTCCAACAAACACAAGGTGTCTCACAGTGGGAGGAAAATTTCATCTTACATTCTAAATTCAACACCTGCTGGACATTATACCGTCAATTTTTGGACGATATTGTGATCTTTTGGACAGCAGGTTATGATAAATTTAGTGAATTTATTGAATATATCAACAACTCCACTAATTTCCTTAAATTTACCCATAAGACTTCAACTGATACGTTACAATACCTGGATGTGGAGATCTACAAGATGAATAACAATTTTGAAACTAGAATTTATAGAAAAACTTCCTTCTGTAATTCTTTTCTCCACTTTAACAGTGCACACCCATTACATTGTAAAAAGAACATAGTGAAAGGACAATTTGTCAGGGGTTGTCGTATGACTAGTTTGGAGTCAGATTTTGTTAATGAATGTGCTTTTTTAAAGATTATGTTCAAGGACAAAGGTTATTCTGTCAATTTCATTAAAAACATTAGGACGGAAGTGGAGAAAGGTAGAAGCACAAAATTTAGACCTATAAAGGGTGTTGCACCCGATTTTTTGTCTGAAAAAAGTGATAGAAACAATAAAGGTACTTATAGTGAATATCAACAGGCCTTGATATTGGAATATAATGCTTCAAATTTCAAAGTCAGGGAGAATTTCCAGAGAGAATGGGATAGATTTGTGTCATTTACCGATATATATGAAATATTAAAATTAAAGCCAAAGGTAGTTTACAAAAATTCATTTAGTATGAAAAAAATCTTGGAGATTAACAGCAATGTAGGAAACGCCAACTATTGTGAAAGTATACATTATATAGGGGGAAGAAAGAAAATGGGAACTTTTAAATGTGGAAGTTGTAATCAATGTGAATATATTATGAACAAAGGGGAAATCCATTTGGAAAGTAGAAACAGATGGATTTGAAGTAAGAGGTACTTTTGTTGTGATACAAAAGGACTAATTTACCTCGCATCATGTCAAAAATGTAAGTCATTTTATGTTGGTAAAACGGAGAGAGTATTGAGGAGACGAATATATGAACACCTTTATGAAATTTCAAAAGCTAAAGAAACAAACGCACTATATAAACAGTCTAGGGAATTTGAAGGGTATAAATTCCTTTTTTTTGTATTAGAACAAGTCAACAGAGACATTAGAGGTGGCCCTTGGGAGGAATTGTTAGAATACAAAGAACTTTGGTGGCAGATAACTCTGGAAGCAGCAAAAACACCAGGTTTAAACGATCACATTTCCCTTTTATCTTTATTAAAACTTAGGGCTGCCAAAGTGTAAAGACTGTTACATGGTTAACATGTCAGTAGATGGCGCCAATCTCATTGAATACATAGATCTAAATATGTTCAACAAGTTTTTATATACACACATATATTTTTTTTAAATGTTCAGATTTTAAATAACCATTTATGCTATATGAATTTTTAATAATATATTAACTATAAATTTTTAAGAAATTTATTTATGATGTATTAAGTGAATTCTATATATTTTTTTTATTCAACACAAATATATTTTGTGGTGACAATACACAGGTTTTTGCTTAATATTCATGAGCCTTGTAGGAGAGCCTGATTAGTGTGTTTAAATGTTTTTTATGAAGTTAATTGGTTAAAGTATTTGCTTCTGAGCTATTTAAGATGTAATTAGTGAACTACTTATCTGATGAAGTCCAAGTTTTATGTGGACGAAAACGCGTATTGTGGATGAATTGCGTTAATGCTTTATTTCTGTTCATTTGTGGATACTTAATAAATCGTGCGGTTTTTTCAAGCTGGTTGGAGTGTTTCTCTTTTGCCCACTGCGCTCTTTTGGACTTTGGAGTTGTTTTGTGAGTGCATTTTTCGCAGTTTTAGATTGGTCTTTTAGAGAATATTTTAACTTTCAAAAGTAATTATATTTATTTGGTGATGCTGTGGCCGCTCCTAAAAGTCTTGCTACATTGGTCAAACACTGCCATTTGTATTAGTATTACTTTTGCTCAGTATAATTGGGTACCATAGTAAGTGCCTTGGAGTAGCTGGCTTTGAAGTGTTCTGGTGGCAGTATCATAAGTTCATAGGTAGGTACTAGGCTATCGGCCCAATGGCCTACGTAAGCCTAGCCAGCAAGGTTCCATAGCTTATGCCACCCAAGAAAGTTATTTTCCTGTGTCACTGTCCAGCAGAGACACAGAAGTGATCCCTGGGGTGTATTTCCTATTTCCCATCCACTCATAAAGATTTTTCTTGAAGAGTGCTAATGAAGAACTTTGCTTGACATAGATGGGTAGCTTGTTCCAGAGTATAGGAAGTCTCTGGGACAGGAATCTATACCTCCAGCGTGTCCTGTTTATTGTGATGACAAGGTTTAGGTCCCTAGAGCGTGTAGCTCGGAGGGATTGGGATTTCTTTAGGTGTAGCATGTCCAACAGCTCTGAGTTTGACATAGCTTTATATGTTAGGCAGAGATCACCTCGGAGTAGGCAATATGCTATGGAGTAAAGCTGGAGTTTTTTGAGGTGGTCAGTGTAGGGCATTTGTTTGAGGCCAGTAATCCTCTTTGTGGGGTACTTCTGTGGCCTTTCCAGCTGCTGCAGATGCCTTGTGAGGTACATTCCAAAAGGGGCGTTGTACTTTATAATTGGTCTAATGAGTGACGAGTAGAGGGGAACAATGACCTCTTTTTTCCTGGATGAGAACCCTTTTATGATGAGATGTGCCACGTAGAAGGACTTTCTGACTACTGTGGCAATGTGGAATGTATCAAAGGAGAGACTACTGTCCACCTGGGTCCCAAGGTCTCTTATCACACATTTGGTGTTAAGTAGATTGCTGCCTATGTAGTAGTTCATGGGTACAGAGTTTTTACCAAAGGGGATGACACTGCCCTTTTTGGCATTGAGCTTGAGGCCATAGCTCTGACACCAACCTTATAGTCTGGGCAAAAGGGGCATAGCTGGTAAATCTGTGCCTTTCCCAGGTGTGTGTGTGTGTGTGTGTGTGTGTGTGTGTGTGTGTGTGTGTGTGCGCGTGCGTGTGTGTGTGTGTGTGTGTGTGTGTGTGTGTGTGTGTGTGTGTGTGTGTGTGTGTGTGTGTGTGTGTGTGTGAAAATAAAATCTCATAAGTGTGTGTGTCAGCTACTTGAAGCAAGAACACAGGGCACTGGTTTCACAGAGAGGGTGGTGTGGAGGACTTGGCTTGGAATACTCGGCTGATGACTCAGCTCTACAGCTGTGTCAGTGGGGAGTCTTATTTGGGGCATGGATAGAGAGAGGGAAACCCAACCCCACAATGGGAGTGTGTTCCCTGTGTGCTCTTAAGGGACATTGTGCTTGGTGCAGAGAGCTGCATCTGGAAATACTGTGTGTATCTATTTTTGTTCCAGGTGAACGTCCATCACCTGTGTCAGTGGTGAGGGTTGAACCTTCTTGATTTCTGGCCCAGAGAAGGGAAGTCATAGCAGTAACAAGTTGGAATATATGTCCCTTGTTTGAGCCGTGGTTGTAGATCATGAAGACAGACTAACAACAAAGAAGCAGGTTTGAGCTGTTGCCAAGGCATCTTACTTCAGTTTGATGAAAATAGTTCAGATAAGGCACTTTATTCCACCTTAAGATGTTCAGCTGTGGTTAGGTCTCTGGTTACCTCACATCTGGGCTACTGGAATGTTCTCTACTATGGGCTTATGGATTGGGAACTAGTCCAGCTGTAGTGTGTATGAATTCTCCAGCTACACTTTTGATAGGTACATCTCAAATCTACCATATCATCCCAGGATTATGGGATCTCCATTAGTTACCTCACATCTAGGCTACTGGAATATTCTCTGCTATGGGCTTTTGGATGGGGAATTAGCCCAACTGTAGTGGGTATGAACTCTATGTCTAAACTTTTGACAGGTACATCTCAACCCTACCATAGTATCTCAGCATTCTGCGATCTGCATTGGCTTTAGTCTCCAGCTAGGTATATCTTTAAAATCTTGTCGGTCACCTACCATTTCCTTCATACCTGGATCTTCCTTCACTATAAGAAAGCTTGAGATCCTGTATCTTGACTGGACTCCTTAGGTCATCAGGTAAGGGGCATCTGAGAGTTCTTTATACCTGACTGAAGACATCGGGCAAGTTGCCTTTTGCATATCTTGGAACGTTCCGGTGGAAATAGCTATGATTCAGACATGAGTGTAAGTACTCCTTTAGGAAGCCTCTAATGTGCCATCTTTATATGAGAGTGAATAGATTTTATCTCTTTTAATATTTGGTTGTTTTAATTTATATTTAAAATGATTTTATTTTCTAAGACGTTCAGCAGTTTTTAACTTTGGATTTGCAACCATTTCATACTTTGTTGATGTTTTATCTTCCTTATTTAAAATGTCTAAGATTCAGGCATTTCAATACTTTAAATAAAATAAAAACAGAAGAGCAAAAAAAACTTGTCTTGTTGTCTAGAAGAATTGTCAATGCTTGCTATGCCTTCTTGCTTATTTATTTGTACAATTTGTTAATTTTATTGTAGGTTATTTAGGCAAGACCTGGAATTCTGTACCAAACCATATTACCCTGCAATCCTCCTTAAACCTTTTCAAAAAAAGCACAATACAGCATCTTAAACTCAACTGGCTTTGTCCATGTTCCTACCCTGACTAAACAGTATCATTAATCACATTAAAACTAACCAAACTGTTTTTCTAATACATTCTGACCTTTTTTACAAGTATAATGTGCTGATCTTGTAACTGTGAGTCTGTTTGGAAACAACACTATAACATTGTAAATAACTCTTGTATAACTTTTTCAATGTAAATAACTTGATGTGTAAATTCTTGAAGAAAATGTTGTAACCTTGTTGGAGCTTTTCTCCCCGGGCCTCCGCTGAAAATGGACATATATCCAGTCGGACTATCCCTGTAAACAAATGTAAAATAAATAAAATAAATAAAAATAAAAATTATTAAAGGTTATTTGTACCAGGCACACAGAAACACACCACACTTTTGTTGTATTTCATTACAAGTTCAAAAAAGTTAAGTTGTGATGCAGCTGCAGCAGAAGATGAGGATATATATCATTAGACGTCAGACTAAGGATACTGCATAATAATGAGGCTGCAGTTGATGGACTTGTTTAATAACATGCTGTAATATTGCATGGGATGGACTTGTTTAATAACATGCTGTAATATTACATAGATGGACTTGTTTAATAACGTAATATTACATGGGATGGACATTTTTAATAACATGCTGTAATATTACATTGATGGACTTGTTTAATAACATGCTGTAATATTACACGGGTGGATTTGTTTAATATGCTGTAATATTACATGGATGGACTTGTTTAATATGCTGTAATATTACATGGATGGACTTGTTTAATAACGTGCTGTAGTATTACATTGGTGGATTTGTTTAATAACATGCTGTAATATTACATGGGTGGATTTGTTTAATAATGTGCTGTAATATTACATTGGTGGATTTGTTTAATAACATGCTGTAATATTACATGGACGGACTTATTTAATAACATGCTGTAATATTATATAGATGGACTTGTTTAATAACATGCTGTAATATTACATGGATGGACTTGTTTAATAATGTGCTGTAATATTACATTGGTGGATTTGTTTAATAACATGCTGTAATATTACATGGATGGACTTGTTTAATAATGTGCTGTAATATTACATTGGTGGATTTGTTTAATAACATGCTGTAATATTACATGGATGGACTTGTTTAATAATGTGCTGTAATATTACATTGGTGGATTTGTTTAATAACATGCTGTAATATTACATGGATGGATTTGTTTAATAACATATAATATTACATGGACGGACTTATTTAATAATATGCTGTAATATTATATAGATGGACTTGTTTAATAACATGCTGTAATATTACATGGATGGACTTGTTTAATAACGTGCTGTAATATTACATGGATGGATTTGTTTAATATGCTGTAATATTACATGGATGGACTTGTTTAATAACATGTAATATTACATGGACGGACTTATTTAATAATATGCTGTAATATTATATAGATGGACTTGTTTAATAACATGCTGTAATATTACATGGATGGACTTGTTTAATAATGTGCTGTAATATTACATTGGTGGATTTGTTTAATAACATGCTGTAATATTACTTGCTTTTGTAAGGAGAAAGAAGGTGGCTCTGTAAGGCTCTAATTACACAGATCAAGGAATTTTAGATCATACTTTGAGTGGTCAACCTAAATTCTGTCCTTCTTCCATGATGTTCATCGTGCATACAGCTGCAGTCATAACAGATGGGTTCTCCCGCCGTTAGGCGGGTCCTCGTTCGGCTGAATTCCAAAGTCTAGGTCCGGCGTCAGTTGTCGTCACTTCTTCCCTGACGTCAGTGCGACAGGGGTATAAAGGAACCAGCCGACGCCATTTTCTTCAGTCTTTCTTGCCGCGTGGTGCCCGAAGCAGAAGCAGTTCGCAAGTGCCGGTCGGCCAGCTCCTGAGATTACAAAAATTTGGAAACCGAAGTCTTCTTAAAAGCTTAGTACCCCGTTGGGGAAACTTTTCTTGCCTCAGACCGATGTCAGACAAAGTTAATAATTGTATTTCTTGTGGGAAGCAAATACCGCATAAGGATTTCCATTCCCTCTGTATACCTTGTTTAGGCCCAGACCACGACGTCTTGGTCTGTCGCTTTTGTGCTACATTCAACAAACGCACTATTAAGCATCGGGCGGAGTTCACCCAGCATTATTTTGGGAAAGCATTTAACTATACTATGTCGACGGATACTCCGACTCCGGTTTTGTCTAAAAAACGCAAAGACAAGGACCGACACACGAGGTCCACGGCCTCTACCGACACCACGCCAAAGCCGCTTACACGTGGTCCGGTCCTCAGCGAGGCACCTACGCAGTCCCTGACTACCGACGACATTTCTTTGACGGTGTCTCCTGTGCCCGAGGTCGCAGGCTCCTTGGCCCACACCCCGACTACAGATACCGAAGCCACTCTTGGCGTTGAAACTCAGAATGTGGACAGGTCCGCCTCCACTCAAGGTGGCTTCAGACCTTCCTCTTCTTTCTCCATCAAGGCTTTCACAAAGTCTAAAGCAACCATGCACTCTAAGAGACCAGCTACACAGTGCCCATCTCCAGGCCCCATGCCTAAGAAACAGATGCTTAAAATGACTGAGGATTTAATTACTCTTATCAGAGGTTCTCAGCCCCCTTCGGACAAAAGGCCTAGAGTGGAGGAAGATTCCCCCTCCTCTGATCAGGGCTCCATTATTTCAGAGCACTCTGATGATCAGGAACATTCTTACTCCCCTTTTGAAGACTCTGATGCGGAGGAGTCCATCCCTTCTGTATCCCCCCCTGAGGATTACTCATTTGGGGAAACTTTGCATACCTTAAGGGAACACTTCCACTGGGAAGGTCAGGATTATTCAGATTCCAAGAAAAGGCTCAGGGAATTTCTCTTGCTTCCTCAGCACAGGCCTCTGGCTATACCTCCTGTCTTGGACATCCTAGATGATGTTTACTCAGAGGCCTGCCTTAACCCGGACTCTCTATCTCCAGCTCCAGTTAAGCCTGACAGGTACTACAGGGTCCCTGACTCACACCAATTTCTATACAAAAGCCATGCTGCTGACCCAGAAACCATCTCACAGGGCCCCAAGGGAGTTAAGGCCTCCATTGCTAAAAATCCATTGCCTTCCGAGAGAGATTCCAGATCCTTAGAAAGGTGGGGAAAAAGGTATATACCTCGGCTACCTTATCCATGAGGGCCTTAAACTGTCAGTTTCATATGCTAAAATACCAACAGTTTTTGTTATCACAATTGAAAAGTAAAATGTCACAACCTGAACAACCAGACTTGAAGGAGTTGCAGGATTTGATGCATAGTGCAGAACAAGTGGGTAAGCATACCTTACATTGTGGTTTTGATGCTCTAGAGGCCTCATGTAGAGCTGCTGTTACAGGATCAGTCATACGTAGGCATGCCTGGCTCAAGGAACAAGCCTTGCCTGATCATGTCAAAGCTAAATTACTAGACGCCCCTCTTCAAAAGGATGTACTATTTGGTGCTAATGCTGAGGAGTTATTAAGGAAAATGGAGGAAAAGGCTAAATCAATGCAAACTGTGAAAGAATTTCTACAGGTTCAACCCCCACGTTTTAGTAGAAATTGGCCTTCCAAAAACTGGTCTTTTCCTGCCACAGACAGACCCCAAAGAGGCAGATACAGGCGCCCGAGGGGCAGAGGACAATCCCAAGGATCGTTTAGAGGCAGACAATGGCAAGCTTCTACACAAAGAGGTGGTGAGGACAACTCGCAATCTTTCAGAAAGCAAACCCAATGACTTTCCCCTTTGCATGCCAACCAGGTTTCAAATGGCAGCCCCCTTAGGAGGAAAGCTGGCATTATTTTCAAAAAATTGGCATATTGTCACAAAGGACAAATGGATCCTGGACATTATAAACAGAGGCTACAAATTCCATTTTCACACCCCAACAAAAATGAGAGGCATGCCAAACCTGCCACACAATCAAAGGGCAGAGGCACAAAGGCAAATTACAGATCTCATAAACATGAAAGCTATTCAAGAGTTACCTACGCACGAACAAGTTCAAGGTTTTTATTCCAGGCTATTTCTGGTGCCAAGGAAGGGAGAAGATTGGAGACCTATTTTGGATCTATCCATCCTAAACACATTTCTACTCGTACCAAAATTCAAGATGCTCACTCTACAGCAACTTCTTCCCATGCTGGGCAAGGAGTCTTGGCTGGTAACATTGGACCTCAAGGAGGCATACCTGCATGTCCCAATCAGACAAAATTGCAGAAGGTACCTCAGATTTCTTGCAGGTTCAACCCATTATCAATTCTCTGCATTGCCCTTTGGCTTATCTACTGCACCCAGAGTATTCACGAAATGCCTGGCATCAGTAATTGCCTACTGCAGACTTCAAGGGATACAAATATACCACTATTTGGACGACTGCCTGATCCACGTGGACAGCAAGCACATTCTTCTGAAACATCTGGCTTATGTAATAATGTTATTGAACTCTCTGGGATACACAGTCAACAAAAAGAAATCAAGGCTAATACCCTCTCGGAAGATAATTTTCCTGGGTGCCAATTTGGACACAAACACCCAGATGGCCTAACTCACGCCAGAGAAGCATGGGCAACTAATTCAATACTTCAGAACACTAGCAAATTGCACCAGGCTGACTGCAAGGAAAATCCTGCAGGCTCTGGGATTCATGGCATCTTGCATCTTACTAATCCCATGTGCAAAGCTGCATATGAAGAAACTACAATGGTACCTGAAAAACATATGGTCTCAACACAGCCACAGTTTGGAAACAATAATACCACTAATTCCATGTCTGCAAAAGGAATTTCTGTGGTGGGCTCAAGCATGTCAAACAAACACAGGTCTTCCATTCAGCAAGCCTCAAGCAAATCAAGTAATCACAACAGACGCCTCGGACTACGCCTGGGGGGCGCACATGACAGACCGGTGCATTCAGGGCAAATGGTCCCAAAAAGAAAAACACCTTCACATCAATCAAAAAGAAATGCTAGCAGTAATAAATGCTATTATAGCTTTCAAGGACCTTCTACAACCAGGTCAACTATTGATAAGAATGGACAACACCACAGTTATGTGGTACATAAACAAGCAGGGTGGAACACATTCCTACCCCCTATGCAGACTGGCCATGTCACTTTGGAACATGGCCATGGACTTACAAATGGAACTGCAAGCACAGTACTTGCCAGGCAAGGAAAACACGCTGGCAGACAACCTAAGCAGGAATATGACAGATCCACACGAATGGAAATTGCATCCAAAAGTTTTTACAGAAATAATCCAAGAATGGGGAAGGCCAGACATAGATCTCTTTGCCTCCCACAAAAATCATCAATTGACAAAATTCTGCTCAAGGATCTTCCATCCAAAGGCCTGGAGAGTGGATGCTCTCTCTTTCAGTTGGACATCAATGACAGTTTATGCCTTCCCACCTCTTCCTCTGCTGCCCAAAGTTCTATTGAAGACCAGAGCAGACAGACCAAAGATGATCCTCATTGCTCCGGACTGGCCAAGGCAACACTGGTACCCAATTCTGAGGAGCCTGACGCATTCCCCACCATGGACCCTGTCTCTAATGCCTCTTCTTCTGACTCAACACAGCTTCAAAACTCTTCACAGCCAGCTAAAAACACTCAGTCTAGCCGCATGGAAGATTCCTTAGCATCACAGCAGGCCCTACTCTCCAAGGAGGTGCAGGATGTCATTTTGGAGGCCAGAAGGCCATCAACTAGAAAAGCTTACTCCGCAAAATGGAAACGTTTTTGTGTCTGGAATGATAAAAAGGGCCAGGATCCTGGAAAACTGAACTTACCTCAAATACTACAATATTTGGCTGAACTGCTAAGCAGTGGACTTTCTTTCTCCTCCATCAAAATCCATGCCTCAGCCATTTCTGCAGAATACAACACTGATCCACCTTTATTCTCTCACCCTCTCTTAAGACAGTTCCTCAGAGGGGCTAAGAATTTAAGACCTCCAAGGAAACAACCAATACCTGCTTGGGATCTTAATTTCATTCTGGAAAAACTGACCTTGCCTCCCTTTGAGCCAGCTGCCTCATCAGATTTGCAATATTTGTCCTGGAAAACAGCTTTCCTTCTGGCTATCACCTCAGCTCGTAGAGTTTCAGAACTACAGGCTCTCATGGCTGTCCAGCCTTTTGTCATCTTCCATCAGGACAGAGTTTCCTTACGAACCAACCCGTCCTTTATGCCTAAAGTGGTATCCAGGGTAGCTTTAAATCAGGCCATACATTTACCTACTTTTTATCCTAATCCTCAAAACAAAGGGAAGAGATTACTACATTCCTTGGACATCCACAGACAACTGCGTTATTATTTGGACAGAACAAAGCCTTTCAGAAAATCAGAACAGCTCTTTGTGGCCTATGCGGTAGGAGCTCAAGGAAAGCCAGTTTCCAAACAGACAATTTCAAAATGGATAGCCCACTGCATATGCTTTTGTTATTCCTTTCATGGCAAAACTGTACCTACAGGCATTAGAACTCATTCCACCAGGGCCACAGCCACCTCTGCAGCCTTCCTCAGAGGAGTTCCTACCAAGGATATTTTGGAAGCAGCCACTTGGAGTTCTGTGCATACCTTCTCCAAGCACTACAACCTACCATTATACTCCAAATCTAGAGCAAGCTTTGCCACTGCAGTCTTGCAGGGCATTTTGGCTCCTCCTAGTTCCACCTAGTGCCTACCACACCTTTCTTAGCATTGGAATTCTACCCATCTGTTATGACTGCAGCTGTATGCATGATGAACATAGTACAGTTTTGTACCTACCATAAATGTAGATGTTCGAGTGCTAATACAGCTGCAGTCCAGGTTTCCCTCCCTCCTTCCCCTCTTGGAACAGGCCTATAGGCTAACACATCCTCATACAACCTGATTGGGGTATTCATTTATGATGTATTTGCTTGCAACTACTGTATTTTGATTATATTGCACTGCATTATTACACAAATTTATGTATTGCCTTCCTTCTGGGGGCACCTGACATCTGGGGCAAGAAAAACTGAAGAAAATGGCGTCGGCTGGTTCCTTTATACCCCTGTCGCACTGACATCAGGGAAGAAGCGACGACAACCGACGCCGGGCCTAGACTTTGGAATTCGGCCGACCGAGGACCCGCCTGACGGCAGGAGAACCCATCTGTTATGACTGCAGCTGTATTAGCACTCGGACATCTACATTTATGGTAGGTACAAAACTGTACTTTTTGTAGAGCAGATAGCTAATGCGAGGAAGGGGGCTGTTCCCTACTCCATATGGCTTAATGCAATGAACTTTATGTTGCCAAGTCAGGAACATGGGGAGGTGAGTTTAATTTCCGTGCACATAAATAATGGGCTTCAGCAGACTAAAATGTGTGCTCTGTCTACCTCTCACAAGTATAACTGGCACTCATTGAGACATTTTGTACCCCTGTTTGTGTCTACTGCTTCTGATTGCCTTGCTGGGGGTGTGGAGTGCCCTCATTCCTACAACTAGTGGGTCAGATTCACCTCTCCAGATACAGTCAATGTGTGTGTGTATTTCAGGAGTGGATCCTAGCTGTTTCTAGTCAGGGGAACTATGTGACGTTCCATAGGTTCCTAGATCTATACTAGGCTAACAACCATTAGAGCCCTTATAATCCTAGCCATGCAACCCAAATGAGATTAGAGACTTAGGTACTGGACCAGGAGTGATGTTCTGATTACCTATCCATTGGCCCAAGTTGCATTTAAATAGGTTTGGTGGAGGAAATCTGCTTCACATGGATGGTGACTGGTGAACCTATTACTGAGAATGAGAATTCTCTGAGAAACATGTCTGTCTGTCTAACATGTCCTGTTTACGTTTCAAGCAACATTTCTGACTTTTGATTGAGTAGTTCTGATGCTGTTTGTTTTGCATTTGTGCAAAAGGTTCATTAAAAATAGGGTCCAGGAATGTCTTGTACACCAGGCAAAGATCGCCTCTCAGAAGTCTGTATGATACCAAGTAAACAGACAGGGCTTTGAGGCAATTAGCATAGTACATTGTATTTACTCTCTGTTTTCTTTTCGTAAGGAACCTTTGTGGATGTTCCTGTTGCTGCATGTATCTGGTCAGGTACATACTGAAGGGGGCATTATACTCTATGATGGATCTGAAGAGGGCTAAGTACAGTGGTACAATGACCTCTCTGGACCTAGATGCCATCCCCTTACTTATAACTTGTGCAACATAGAAGGATTTTTTTTACTACTTTGGACACATGTTGGTCAAAGGCTATGTTACTCTCTACCTGAGTTCTCAGATCATTGACTGGTGAATCAAATTTTATGGGTGTTTTATTGATGATGTAGTTACCTAGGGTTGCCAACTTCCCAAAACGTACTATAATATACTTCTTGTTACTGAGTTTTAAGCCATGGTTTTCGCACCAATATTTTGTCTGTGTTAGACCTTCCTAAATGCTGTTCTCATCTTAGGGGGAGTCAGTGAATGCTCCTAGTTTGAAATAATCTGCGAACTTGGTCAGCCGGAGGCCTTTGACATTGGTTTTGACATCTGAGAAGTAGATGCTATGGAGGAGTAGGCCCAGCACAGAACCCTGGGACACTCCATTGTTGACTGGCCTCTTTGTGGAGGTGGTCTCACTGATTGTCTTTCCTGTCCATGAGTCAGCTAGCTGTCCAGTGTGCTATAAAGGGGTTTATACCTAGTTCCATAAGTTTGTTGACCATGCCTCACTGGGATATTGTATTGAATGCTGTAGCCAGATCTATGTATGCAGTATGAACCCTTTCCCCTCATTCATTGCCTTAGCGACCTTTTCAAAGAAGCCCACCAGGTTTAGAACCTTCCTTTGCCAAAGCCAAGCTGGGATTAATCCAGTGGCTGCTGGTCTCTTATGTCCTTGTTAATAATTTTCATGATAATTCTTTTCATAGCTTTGCAAATAAAAATAGTTAGATGAATGCATCTGTAGTATCCAGGATCTGCTGAAAGTCCTCCCTTATGAAGGGGATGACCATTGCAGTCCTCCATTCTCGTGACACAAAGCATGCTTTTGGCTATAGTTAGATAGTGACGTCAGGGGTCCTGATAAGTCATATTTTAGACTGTTCAGGAGGCATTATGGGATGTTATTGGGTCCCATTGAGGCTTCAGTCCTGGCTTTAGTGAGTATGGCCAGCATGTGCTCCTTAGTTATAGTTAGAGGAGTATGGTTGGTGGTATTTCTAGGGGATAGTCGGGGGGTGAGAGGTAGATAAAGTTGGAAATGAATTTGTCCGCAAACAGGTTTACTGTATCTCTAGGCTCAGTGAATGTGGCACAATTAACCACCAGTTTAGCACTTTTCTGTGTGCTGCCCTTGAGGTTCCAGACATAGCTGAAGAAGGCTGTATGGTTATCTTTCACTTATGAGGCTATCTTAATCTCAAAGTTGGCTTTCTTTGACCTAGTTCGCCCTCTTAGTTGCCTATTTTGTTTAATGAGATAGTTTTTATTTTTATGGGACTTACCCTTTTTGATTTTTTTCCATATTTTTTCCCTTTTGTTTTATAGCCTGTTTAATTTGGGATGCCACCAGGGCAGTTTGTTTCTGGGGCTATTACTAGCCTTAGTTCTGGTAGGTACAGCATCCTCTGTACTGCCATTGGCATGATTGTACAGAGTTTCTAAGAGCAATTCAGCATAGGCTGCTGTGTTCTCGGGATTTGGAGGGACATTGGATTTTGACACACCATTACTTAATAGAAGGCAGTTTGCATTGGGATAGTTCCTAACTGTTATTGATTTTACTGGGGTTACAGAGTTGATTTTGATTAAAAAGGAGACAGATTTATGGTCAGGGAGGATGAGACACTGGGGAGTGAATTCTTCTATATTTGTGAGAATGAAGTCCATTATTTTGGAGTCTGTAGTGGGCATATTCACTATTTGGTTAAGGTTGTTTGTATTTATGAACTCCAAGAATCTCTGTGTCTGTAGATTTGAGGACATGTAGGATTTCCAGTCTATAGAGGGATAAAGTTTGCCATGAGTAAGGTGTTAGGTTGGATGGTAAATGTCTCCAATAAGTCCAGGTATGCAGTGTGAGCTTCGTGGGACATGGAGGGGGACCAATAGCTGGCAAGGATATGGTACAGGATTTTGTCTTTAGTGTTCTGCTCATGGAGGAACTCCAGTGTGTCATCCTGTTTGACCAACCTAGAGGTATGCTTGTTACTGATGTATACTGAGACACCTCCACCTTTAGCCCTTGTCTGTGCAGCTACTGGTCTAAAAGTGTGGAAGGCACTAAAACCTTGCACTGCTGGGGTACTCTCTGCCTCTTTAAACCATGTCTCCATGACTGCAAAGATGTCTGTATTCCTGACTGTGAGGAGGGCTTGGAGGGAGTATAGCTTTTTATTTAGGCTCCTGGCATTGAGTAGTAACACCTATGGGTTTAGATGAGGTGATATTATTATGCTGGTAGGCTTGTCAATTTGGCATTGCCTAATAAAGGCACTGTGGGGGTGGATACAGTTTTAGCCATTATTCAAGAGCCTAGAGGGGACAGGTGAAGACTGTCTTTAGCAAGGCAACATGATCTGTTAACCCTATCCTCCCAAGCTGACAAATATTTGATCCCCTTAGAATGAAACCAGAAAGACAAGCAGTTATTGAAATCAGTCATCTTTTGCTCATATTGTGACATCATCCTTGGTGATGGTAATATGCTGCTCAGTGCTAGGTTCGTACCTGCTGGTATTGTTGCATCATCCTTGGTGATGGTAATATACTGCTCAATGCTAGGCTCATACCAGCCTGAGACACACAGAGAAAGTCTCTCTGTTCAGGTATGTCAAAGGTCATTTACACCTCCATGGACTATGACAGAATCATACTGTTACCTGTAGTGTAATGACATAGGTGTGTGTGTGTGTAATTTAGCAGATTGTGGCTCTAGATAAGCAACTAACCATTATTTCTCCTTGTTCAACCTGGTTAGAAGGGCATTAGTATGTCTTACAATGGAATCTCCTATTATGAGAATCCTGGGAAGTGTGTTTGCTTGTTTTACGGGCTTAGTATTTGGGGCTTCATGGAGAGTGATTTTATGCGTGGCATTTTTTGACTGCCTTTGGGCTTGCTGAGACATAGTTATGTGAATGGGCAGTCTAGGCAATATTTGTTGTTTAGGGAGATTGATTTTTAAGTGCCTTAGTGTATGTTAGTCTGTGTGTGTGTTTGTGTGTGTGTTGTGTGCTATGTGCAGTGGGTATTGTGTGTGTGGTTTTGATAACCTGTTGTGTGCTTATGTGCAAGAGTTTAGCCTCCAGTGTCATTGTGTAACTACTCCTCTCGCATACTGTGTCTAAGGATTAAGTGGTTGTTGGTACACATGAGACAATCATACCTTTCAACCTGGAATCATAAAAAATCTGGACAAAGGTCCATGAAACATTGATGCAACGGGACAACAATTTGTATGCTGATTAACATAAAATTTGCATACATAATTATGTAACCTGACCCACTCCAATGGAACTGTGGGATACCAACCTTTAAATGCACACCGGATAGACAAAATGTGGTCATGAAACACAAAATAAACAGAAAAACAATAGTTTTGTTTATATTAATATTTGCACTTATCAAACTTTGAACTTGTGCAAAACTAAAATACAATTTTCTTTTATAAAAAGTAGGTGTCAGACAACACTCAGTAGAATATTAAGCGCATATCAACTGTATGGCTGAATTTTTTGACTAGAAAAATGATAACTCACACACACACACACACACACACACACACACACACACACACACACACACACACACACACACACACACACACACACACACACACTTAAGGAGCTCTGGTTGGGACTGAAATGCTTTATATTGTTCATATATGCTTAACCACTGTGATCAGATGTTTTTACCTCAGTGGGGAGGGATAATAGTAAGGCTGTTTTGTACTTATTATACCCAATCACATGGAAAACTCATTACTACTTTTGTCTGAACATGTTGTGGGCTCATATTTTGTATTCGTTCCTAAGGGACCAAAATCAAATCAGTTCATCTGAGGAGCATATTTGCTGTTGTAATTTATGGATCTATATTGATTGCTCAGGTGTCTTACACATCGCATTTTTAAATGTACCTATTGTAAGTATGACCATTTACAGGTCACCAGGAAGATGTGGATGAAATAAATGACACCCATAGCACGTAGAAGGGAAAATCAGATATGTTTATTAATACATTAATATAAGACAAAATTAGGGTCTATATTAGGAAAGCAAAAAGACGTTTACGCGAATATGTAAACGTCGAACTGTATAGTGCAAAGAGGACTTAGAGCGAAAGTCGAAAACCATGAAAATGGAAATATCGAATTTCCATGGTTGGCCCGTCTGTGGATTAGCTGCATAAGGTAAGTGTTGGATAGTTACAGAGTTTAGGATAGGGTGCGGGTTAAGGTAAGTGCTTTGATAAGTAATGTATGTTAGATTTAGTGTAGGATTAGAGGTAGAGTTTTGTTAAATGTATGTATGTAGGTTATTTATTTTGTTTGTGCATATTTTCGTAGGGGAAGTGTGCGGTAGTTACGGACCTTAGGGTTAGGGAGGGATTAAGGATAGTGCATAGATAGTTTTGTATGTGGGGTTTAGTAGTGTTGGAGGTAGGGTTTTGTTACATGTATGTATGTGGATTATTTGTATTGTTTGGTTGTATGTCTGTAGGGGACGTGTGCGGTAGTTACGGACCTTAGGGTCAGGGAGGGGTTAAGGATAGTGCATAGTTAGTTGTGTATGTGGGGTTTAGTGTAAGGTTAGAAGTAGGGTTTTGTGCTTTACTTTAGGTTAGAAGTAGAGTTTGGTTAGTGTATGTTTGTGGTTTATTTATTTTATTTGGGTAGGTAGTATATAGCTAGTGGTGGGGTTGGCCGACTATGACAGTTCGATTTTTTTTTTCGCTGTTTAGTGCGTTCAGGGTTTTCGTGGTTCGCGGTATAGGGGTTGATGTTTTGGTATTCGTGCATAGGATTTTTCACTTTCATAATATAGACCCACAAAATTCTTTTGACAATGAGTGAACACTTGACTGACCCATGGTATTGTAGCTGTTCAAAAGAAACAAACGAATAGGGCATACCCTCATATCTGATATACTTTTTTAAGTTTTTAGCTCTTCCATTTTACAAAGACAAGTCAAACCTCTTAATAGCTGTTTTAGATTAGTGTCATCAGAAACAGATAAAAGACTGTGGTATTTCATTATAACTTGAAGTTTAACAGATTTGTTTACCACCTTAATACAGATGGTCTAATGGCAGATATGTGGATTGGCACCATTTGCCATTAGTTAATGTCTTATTCTAGTCTAAGTCTGTCCTCATGTACCTAGTGTGAATGTTGTGTCAGGCACCTTTAGGGATCACCATTGCAAATAAATGTACTTTTAAAAGTTATTTGAAATGTATAACAGTACAGAATTTCATAGGTTCATAGGTAGGTACTAGGCTATCTGCTCGAGGGCATTTATAAGCCTAGCCAGAGTGTGTCAGCTTTCACCGCCCCATTGATTAATTAACTGAGCCTCTGTCAAGCAGAGCCAGTGAAGTGGTCCCAGGGGTATACTTTCTGTTACCCATCCACTCGTCAAAGCTTCTCTTGAAGAGTGTTAGTGAGGGGCAACCTGTATGAACAACTGCTGGACATTGTACTTAAAAACAACTTTATAATGGTCAATGGTAAATTATTCTTACAGAATGAGGGAGTAGCTATGGGTGCTCCGTGCGGAGGCCTATACGCAAATATAGTCATGTGTATATGGGAAGAACAATACATTTTTCCATCTACATTTTTTCAGTATTGTAAGATATACCTACGCTTTTTAGATGATATATTTATTTTGTGGAATGGTGGAAGTACATTAATTGACGATGATATATTTATTTTGTGGAATGGTGGAAGTACATTAATTGATGACTTTGTGAATTACATTAATCAAACTACTTCTTTTTTAAAATTTACAGCTGTTAAGGATTTTAACCAGATTTTTTACTTAGATGTTCTGTTGAGAAAAGATTATGAAACTAATTCCTTTATATCAAAAATTTTGCGCAAGCTGTCCTAAAGGGACAATTCGTGAGGCCAGCTAGAATGGTCACTAAATGGGATAACTTCGTATCTGAATGTGAACTTCTAAAAACCATGTTTTTCCACAGAGGTTACCCAATTTCTTTGGTGGATGATGTTATACAGGAGGTTTGCACCAAGAGAAGTGTCGGTCACTTTAAACCCTTGTTAACAAATGAAACCATTGTGCAAGAAACAAACCCCGATACTTTTATTCTAGGCAACAATGATAATGAACATTCAACAATACCTAACACAGAGAACATTCTGATTACTTCTACTAATAACAAGAATAATATTAATCCGAATTTTAAGGGTAGTTTTGTTACCACCTTTAATTCCGAGGAGGTTTGCACCAAGAGAAGTGTCGGTCACTTTAAACCCTTGTTAACAAATGAAACCATTGTGCAAGAAACAAACCCCGATACTTTTATTCTAGGCAACAATGATAATGAACATTCAACAACACCCAACGCAGAGAACATTCTGGTTACTTCTACTAATAACAATAATACTATTAATCGGAATTTTAAGTGTAGTTTTGTTACCACCTTTAATTCCGATAGCTCTGCTATTAGATCTATTTTAGAGAAAAATTGGGCTTTTTTGTTGAATGATTCTTTGCTCAGACATACATCCCCCCATTGTGTACAAAAAAGGTTACAACCTCAACAAATGTTTTGAGACTACTTTCAATAACAACTGTCAAGGCTACATGCATAAATGTGGTTGATGTAAATTTTGTAACCTTATTTTAGAAACCTGTGGGGTTCTTGTAAATGGGCAATATATAAAGATCACGGGTAGATTTTGTTGTTTTTCCAAAAAGGTTGTTTATTGTGCCATGTATACCCATTGTGTGTCATTTTATGTGGGGAAAACAGAAAGGAAATTGAAAGAAAGGATGGGTGAACATCTTAGAGCTATTAGAGACAAAGTTGAAAATAATGCTTTAGCAAAACATATCTGCTTAAACCCCACACATCAGTTCAAATTTATTGTTTTAGATATTTAAAAAAACAGTGATAGGGGGGAGCATGGCTAGCCCATTTAGAAAAAAATGGAATCGGGGTGGCAAATTCACCTGTGCACACATTTTTGGCCAGGCCTGAATGAGTCTCTTTCCCTTAACAGCATATTAGAATTAAAATCTTTGGAGAGATAATTTATTCTATTTATTTTTCTATCATCAATATTCATAATGGCTATTATACCTTGTTATATTTATTATTACATTTTCTATTATTATTAGTATTATACTTTTATCATTCGTCATACTTGTATTTCATACGTAAAACATATACATTTATACATTGCCAAACTATGCGTGCGTTCAGCATATTGTGGTCATAATTTTTCATTATTTTATTTTACATTTATAATTATTTATATAGGTATTACACATACTCTCAGTATTTGGGTTTTTATTATATTCTTAAGGTTTTACAATGGTCTTATAATGCAATTATTTGAGGTATATTCAGCATATTTATATGACTACACCTTTTAGATATGCTTCTGCCGTGTGTGTCTAAGGTGGGGGAGTGAATTTGCTGTCAATTTGCTGACATCATGTTTTTTGTGAAGTGGACCAATAGTATTAAAAGGAGGGGATTTCAAATGGTTTTAACAGAAGGAAGTGATGTTTCTTATTGTCAGAATAAGTTTGTCAGTGTGACAAACGAAAGCGCTTACCTGGATTATTGCTTTTTATTTATTGTACTTTGGATTATTTTAATTAAAAGGTTTTCTTTTGCTGCTAGACCGGATTCTACTTTTTCATTTTACTTGGTTTTGTGTGGCTCTTATTGCAAGTTTAGTGAGGGGCTCTGCCTGATGTAATTTGGAATTTTGTTCCAAAGCATGGGGAGTCTCTGTGACAGGAAACTATCTCTCCAGCATGTTCTATTTATTGTTGTGGCAAGGTTTAGCTGACTAGAGCACGTGGCTTGCAGTGACTTGGATTTCTTTAGGTGGAGCATGTCCATCAATTCTGAGTTGGCCATGGCTTTGTAAGTCAGGCAGAGATCAACTCTGAGTAAGCGATATGCCACTGAGTACAGCCAGAGTTTTTTCAGTAGGGCTGCATAGGACATATGTTTGAGGCCAGTAATCTTCTTGGTGAGGTACTTTTGTGGTCTTTCCAGCTGTTGGAAGTGTCTTGTGAGGTACATCCCTAATGGGGTATTGTACTCTATGATGGGTCTAATGAGTGACGAATAGAGGGGCACTATAACCTCTTTATTTCTAGATGCGAAGCCTTTAGTAATTAGATGGGCCACATAGAAGGATTTCCTAACTACTTTGGTAATATGATTGTCAAAGGAGAGATTACTATCTACCTTGGTTCCCAGATCTCTTATTACCTCTTCTGTATTAAGGGGGCTGCCACCTATGTGGTAATTCGTGGGTATTTTATTTTTCCCAAATGGGATGACTATGCATTTTTTGGCATTTAGCTTGAAGCCATGACTTTGACACCAGGTGTCCGTCTCAGTAAAGCCCTTTTGGAGGATGTCCGTGTCAGCTGGAGAGTCAGTTATGGCTCCCAGTTTGCCGTCATCAGCGAACTTGGTTAGCCATAGTCCTCCTGTGTTTGCCTGTACTTTTGAGAAGTATATGCCAAACAGTAGGGGTCCCAGGACCGAGCCTTGTGGGACACCACTTGTGACTGGTTTAGAGTCGGACCTGGAGCCTGCTATTCTTACCATGTGAGTTCTGTCTGTAAGCCAGTTGGCAACCCATCTCGTGATGTAGTGGTTTATGTTCAGGCTGGTGAGTTTTTCTGTAATACTCGAGTGGGGAATGGTGTCGAAAGCCTTGTCGAGGTCAAGGTAGGGTGTGTGGACCGCCTTTCCTCTCATCTATGGCCTTGGTGACTGTCTCGAAGAAGTCAACCAGGTTTAGTAGGCATGATCTGCCCTTGACAAAGCCAAACTGGGTCGGGTCAAGTGTTTGGAGGTTCCCAATGTCTTTGTTAATGAGTTCCATGATGATATGCTCCATAGCTTTGCAGACCAGGCTAGTCAGGCTTATGGGGCGATAGTTACCAGGATCAGTTGTGGCCCCTCCTTTGTGGAGAGGAATAACCATTGCTGTGCGCCATTCTATGGGCACGTAGCCTGTGGAGAGGCTGAGGTTGAACAGTGTGTTTAGGTGGGGGTTAGTTCGTTCTATAGTTCATGCAAGACGCAGCCTGGGACACTATTGACGCTGTGTTTTTGGCTTTTGAAAGGGCTGTTTTCACCTGTGCATCTGTGATTTTTGGGACACTAAACTTTTCCGGTATTATTGTGGGCCCTTTTGCAGGTGAGAGGGGGTTGGAGTTTGCACTGAATCTATCTGCCAGGATGTTAGCAATATCAGTAGGTTCAGTATATTTTGTGCTATTTTGCAATAGTTCAGTGCATATCTTCGAGTTGCCACTTAGATTCTTAACATAGCTAAAGAAGGCTTTGTGGTTATCTTTTGAATCCTTGGCTATATTTCTTTCAAAGTTAGCCTTGGATGATTTCATGAGGGACCTTAGTTTTTTACTGATACTGCTCAGGGATGTCTTTCCTTCTTGGGATTTGCTTTTTTTTTCTAAACTAGTTTCCTCCTTCTATTGTATAGCCTGTTTATTGCAGGGGTCCACCAAACTGGTTTTCTTCTCTTAGAGGAGTGAGTCTTGGTTTTGCTAGGGATGGCATGATCCATGCTTCCTTGCAGGTGCTCACAGAGTGCATTTGTAAAGGTTTCTGCATCTTGGGCAGCATTATCTTTTAGGGTGGGGGCTGTGAAACTTGCCACCTCTGTCTTAAGTAAGGTGAAGTTTGCTTTAGAACATATTTTTACTGTGGTTTCCTTAGTTGGGGGTGGTGGTGGGGTGTGGGCATCCAGAGTGATTAGTTTATGGTCTGATCTAACCAGTGACGGGTTGACCTCCGGTGTGGAACTCCTGTTGCCCATGTTGGTGATGACCAGGTCCAATATGTTTTCATCTCTGGTAGGGGAGTTTACCAGCTGATCCAGGGCATTTGAGTTGATGAATTCCAGGAAGCGCTGGGCCTGGGAATTTGTACTTGAGTAGTTTTCCAAGTGAATGGTAGGGTAATTGAAATCGCCCAATATCAGGGTGTTTGGTAGGACATTCATGTTTTCCAGTGTCTCCAGAAAGGTGGAGTGGTGGTCCTGCGTCATGGAGGGTGATCTGTAGCAGGCCACAATTTGCATTTCATATTTGTCCGATGTTAGTTGCACATGGATGATCTCAGAGGTATCATGCTGCGCCACTAACCTGGAGGTGTAGGTATCCTTGATGAATATGGATACACCCCCTCATTTTGTGTTTCGGTCCGTGTTCTGTGCCCAAAATGCGTGGTATGAGTTGTAGCCCAGTAGTGCTGGGGTGCTCTCTGGAGCCTTGAACCAGGTTTCATTTACTGCACAGATGTCGATGTTCTCCATACTGAGGAGTGCTTTGAGTGCATGCCTTTTGAGATTTAAACTCCTGGCGTTGAGTAGCATAACCCTCAGTTTTTGTTAATTGTGCCGTTTACGGAGGTGGGTTTGACTTTTGAGCCTTGCCTGAAAAAGGCACTATGGGGGCAGCAAGAGCCTTGGCCAGTATTCGAAAGCCTAGGGGTGACGGGTGCAAGCCATCTCTTGCGAAGCAATGCGGCTTGTTGAGCATGTCATCCCAGGCTGACAGACACTGGATCCCCTTTGAATGACACCAGAAGCTTATCGAATTGTTGAAACTGATCATTTTTTCTTTATACTGAGGTATCATTCTTGGTGAGGGCAGGATGCTGCTCAAGGTCAGGGTCATACCAGCCTGGGCTACATGATCAGAGAGCTCTTCCATGTCTCTTTTCATGTAGTCCAGGGAGGTACGTCTCAGGTCATTCACACCAACATGAACAATGACAGAGTCATATTTGTACTTGTAAATATTGGAAGAGAGTTGCACCACAAGTATTAGTATTTCATCTGTGTTTTCAAACTTACTAAACAACCAAAATGGCAAAAAAACAGCTTCAATAACAGGCTTTCACCATATTAAATCCACAATATATGAAATATATAGCTTTGCTGTTGTAAAAGTCAAGTGGCGTTGTAATTCCACAGCTTTAAAACATGTAGATATCATAAAAACATAAAAAAACTGACATAAAAGTGAAGAACCCTTCTGATGTAAACAACGGACAAGCGCTTTCAGCTTTTTCAAGCCTTCTTCAGATCCAAATATGGTGAAAGCCTGTTATTGAAGCTGTTACTTTGAAGCTGTTTTTCGCCATTTTGGTTGTTTAGTAAGTTTGAAAACTCAGATGAAATACTAATACTTGTGGTGCAATGCTCTTCCAATATTTACATTGTTTTTGTCCTGCTGAGCATTCTTTAGTGGAATTCACTTCTTTTTCTGGATCATATTTGTACTTGTTCTGGAGTGACCTGAGTGCTTGTGTTATGTGGCGGATTCTGGCTCCCGACAGGCAGCTAACAGTAACCTTCTGCTTGTCCAGCCTAGTGAGTGGGATGTCAGTGTGTTTGACTATAGAGTCACCTATCACTAGTGTGTTAGGTATGTTATTTCGCCTTAAGAGCTGTGATTGTGTGGCACACTGATTTTGTGTTTTATGTATTGTCTGGTTTGTGACGGGAAGTGCAGGTTGTTTGGGTGTCTGCTTTGGAGGTCTCTGATGCTTTTGGAGGTTTTTATTTAGCGCCTCCGAGTATGATTTTGTGTATTTATGTGTATTTTTTGCCAGTGCTGTTTTAGTAGGTCTGTGTGCGGCTGGAGTTGTAGTGCAAGTGTTAACCTTCTCCTCTTGACTGTCTGTTCCAATCTTGGGTGGAGACTGCTTAGCTTCCAGTTTGGCTGTATAATTGCATCTCTCGCATATGTTGTTATTCATGTAATTGTGTTGTGTGTAGACAGCTCATACTGGTGTCTAATTATTTATATATAATTGTGCTGTTACTGGTGGATAGAATCACATTAGAAAACCACGACAGAATGCTGCTTGCTATATTTTTATCTGTGACTGCAAAACTGTCTGAGGTTTCTTCAAACAGATGTTTTTTTCAGTTGGCTCAGTATCTGCATATACTAGTAGTTGGTTCAAGACATATTTTCCTGTATGCAGTAGCTATTTGCTCAGTTTGTTTTTTGTAATCTTTATAATATATCTTTACCATCCCAAAGTGCTTACTCCTCTCTGTACTCTTCTTTTCTAGACCTAACACCACTCTTAAGTATTCAACTGCGGTACCACCTTTATCATTCTTATAAGAAAAGTGCAGTCTGGGTCTGAACTGTCTGCAAACAGCTACAGTTAACTTTGAGTATGTGTCTACCTGTTTGAGCCAATATTCGTTTTCCCCTGGCGAGCACTCTGCTTTGGCTTGTAAGCACCACCTCACACACACACACACACACACACACACACACACACACACACACACACACACACACACGCACACACACTCATCTTCCACTTTCTCTCTTATTCCCTTCTGTTAGCAAATAGTATTCATAACTGATCAATACTGTGTGTTTGTTAATTTAAACTGAGACCACAGTAGCCTACTGATACAAGGTTATCCTGTTTTTCCACCTGAGAAATGGTTAAGAAATGACTTACAGTTTCAGAGCAGTCCTTGGTCAACTGTGATTGTTTCTTAAACACAAACTTGTCTTTGCTTTGGCTCATTAGCAACAGTACAAAGATCTGCCTGCTCAGATTCTTGTTCTCCCCTCCCCCTTCCCTGTTTATTACCTTAAGACAGTCCCAAAGTTAATAAATATTACCTGTGGCAGGCACCATTTTTAAAACTACAACCACTCTTGTCACTATCATATGTTCATTTATCAGTTAACTCTGTTACCTGATTGTTTCCAGCCCCTTCATAAGAGCAACTAACAGGGTTTCTACCCGCTTTGCTCCCCACCCTGCCCCCTATTACCTCCCACCCCCAGTGGTCCCACCTTTATTACACTCAGAAACCCCTCCCATCTTTCCAGTAGCCAACCACAGCGCTAACCCAACAGTACCTCCTCCATCTTCCCACTACTATCACACCTCCTCAACTAACATGTACAAGCATACCTTACCTATGCTCACTGCATGCACTCTCCTTGCATATCTTACATCCTTAGCAAAGCTCCGTCATTCCCCCACTAAACCACTACCACTGTACTACTACTCACACCACCACTCATGTCTCACCCTCACTCAGCTCCCCTCCCACCAACTCAAGAACCATCCCTATGTACCCCCCACATATTCTACCAACTATATTACTCAAACATAAAGCATCCCTACAACTTAACATAGTAACCCTCCCACCATACCTATTACCCACAGAGCACAATAATAAAGTTTCCCTTATAAACAAACACATTCAAAAACTGAGAAAACTAATAACCTCATGCATATCAAAACTAGCTCTAAGTGGAGACATCCACCCCAACCCTGGCCCTACCATCTCCAACCCCAATCCTCATAATCAGACTATAAACCACAACTTCTCCCATATTACAGCCAGTAGAAAGCCAAGTGACTTCCTTCTACTAAGCCTAAATAATAGAAGTATATTTTTTATTTATTTTTTATTTTACATTTGTTGACCGGGCTAGTCTAGCTGGATATATGTCCATTTTCAGTAGAGGCCCGAGGAGAAAAGCTCCACACAATTTAAACAAAGTTCACATCTACAGAAAATACATATTTAGAATGCATCTACATTTTCTTAAACAGAGAAGGCTGCAAGTTTACAAGTACATAACGAAGGTTACACATATTTGAATAGACTTAGTATAGTTAATAAGTTACATATAAATGTTACTAAAGAGTACTAGTTATGAGAGGAAAGCAATAGAGTCGATGTAGGTAATAAAGGAAGATACGGAAAATGAAATGGAGATGCAGTTAGGTAATAAATCTAGAAGTAATGTGAGTCACTTTAAAGAATCCCGTACTAGCTAGGACTGTGATGGAGAGGAAGCATAGTAGTATTTAATAAGAAATAGATTTAGAGAATAGAGGCAAAATTAGTTAGAGAGAAGAAGTAGATTCAGAGATGAGAAGGTAGATTGATTCAGGTAATAAAGGATAAGTTGGTCAGTCTGGTTTAGAACAGGGGCACATCCAGTGTGTTTTCAGGAAGAGCTTAAGCTTTTTTTTAAACAGAGTAGTAGAGGGAAGTGTGGTAAGTTCAGAGGGAAGTAGGTTCCAGGTTTTTCCAATAGAAATAGAAAACAGAGAGTCTCCAGCTCTATTATTTGATTTGTTGATGTATACAAGAGATTTTTGTGATGATCTTAGGGACTTAAGGTTGTCATAGTGGTTAGATAGGATGGGTGTTTTGTCAGGTTGATAAAGTATTTTGTGGACGATGGCCAGTTGATTATATTTCAAATGCTGGTGAAATTCAAGCCACCCAAGATGCTTTAGATTAATACAGTGATGTGTTCTATATGGATTACCTGTGGCAAATCTGGCTATGCTATTATAGGAGTTTTCTAGTTTCTTAAGGTTATTTTTTGACAGATTGGTAAATATGGGTGAGGCATAAAGCAGGGTGAAGATAAGATGTGTGTGGGCAATCGTTATTCTAGTTGTAGGAGTGAGGAAGGATTTAATCCTATAAAGAGAGCCTATTTTTTATTGGTAGTTTTCAGAATGTTGTTGATATGGGCATCAAATTTTAGGTTATTATCTATGGTGATACCTAGCAGTTTGGTAGTTTGATCTTGGGATATAAGTGTACCGTCATGGGATGATACAGAGAAGTCTATTGGTGGAGATTTACTGGTAGATGTAAAAAGGAGAACTTTAGTTTTTTAGGGTTTAATAAGAGACAGTGTTTTGTAAACAATAGTTCTACAGAGTTAAATGTGTCTTGAGATAGGGAGTGAAGTTCAGATACAGATGAGGCAGAGCATATAAGTGTAGAGTCATCCGCATATTGGATGCATGTAGCTTGGGGAATTACTTGGTGAAGGTCATGATGAATATAGAGAACAGGAGAGGGCCCAGTATGGAGCCTTGAGGAACTCCAATATTAATAGGTAGCTGGGTAGAAAGAACGTTGTTCCAGAGTACAGCTTGATGTCTGTTATTTAAGTAGGAATGGAACCATTTTATAGCTAGTGTGTCAGGAGACAGAGATTTGAGAATGTTTATGAGTATAGTGTGATTTACCATGTCGAAAGCTTTGGACAGGTCTATGAAAAGTGCAGAGGAGAGCATGTTAAGGTTTAGGTTGTTATTGATAGTGTCAATAAAGGAAAGGAGGGCAGTAGTTGTGCTATGGGAAGGTCGGAACCCATGTTGGGTGTTGGAAAGCAGGTTATTATGGAGAAGGTGGTCTAGCAATTGCCTATGGATACATCTTTCCATGATCTTAGATAGAGGAGAAAGTAGGGCTATGGGTCGATAGTTAGAGAGTTCAGTGGAGTCTCCTCCTTTGTGAAGGGGAATAATATGAGAGTTCAGTGGAGTCTCCTCCTTTGTGAAGGGGAATAATATGAGAGACTTTCCAGAGTTTGGGGATATATCCTTCAGTGATGGTTCTATTGATGAGGATGGAGATGGGGTAAGCAACAGATTTGGCTGCTATCTGTAGGTATTCTGAGGGTAGTTGGTCGGCAGAAGGTGTACATGGTTTCAGTTTTTGGATAAGGGTGAGAATAAATGCTGTGGGGACAGGTTGGAAGAGAAAAGGAGGAGGTGGGATAGAGTCAGAATTGGATGTTATGTCTTGAGGAGAGAGCTGACAGGCAAGAGCTTGAATTGCTTTGATAAAGAAGGTGTTAAAGGTGTTTGCAGTTTGTTTAGGATTGTCTTTGTCAGTGCCTTGTAGGTTAGGTGTGAGAGATTGACTTGGATGTAATAACTGATTAATACTTGACCAAAACTTTTGGGGTTTATTATGGTGAGTCTGCTGAAATTGTAAATAATAGTTTTTTTTTATCAAACACTATGGCTTTTTTTGTTTAATTTCTCAGTTGTTTGTAGTTTTGGATGTCAGTATGGTTTTTAGTTAAGCGTGATTTATTCCAGTATTTATTTCTGAGATGGATTTTTGTTTGGTTTCCCTAGTAAGCCATGGAGCAGATTTAGTTCTTATCCTGATATTGTGGGTAGGAGCATGATGGTTGAGTATGTTTAGGAAATTAATATTAAAGTAATCAACAGCTTCATCAAGAGAAAGGTATTTTAAGGGGGACCAATTACATGCTTTAAGTTCACTGAGGACTATGTCTAAGTTGAGTTTTTTCTTGCCCTATATATGGGTTGAAAGGGTGGATTGGTTTTGAGTCTGATGATGTAGGTTAATGAGTGGTCACTTATGTCGTCAGGGAGGGTTCCGGTTTCATAAGTCTGAGGTTGATTATTAATGAGTATCCAATCTAAGGTGCTTTCTTTCTTGCTATTTTTGTTTATTCTGGTAGGGGAGGTAATAGTTTGGGTGAACCCATAAAGATTAATATGGCTAGTGGGGCAGTTGTTATTGCAAGAATTCCAATCTATGATAAATCGCCTAGGATTATGGTTTCTTGGGGAAGGTTTAGAGATAACCAACAAAGTATGTTTTCAATGGTAGTGATGTTATTACCTGGAGGAACATAGATACAAATAATATAGATAGATTTAACTGGGTTTAGCTGAAACTTGGTAATAAGTATTTCAGCATTTGAGTCTTGGGAAGGTTTGTGGTTAAAGAGGGTTATTTGAAGAACAGATTTGAATAGAACAGCTACACCACCACCTTTCTTGGTTACACGGTCAAGGCGTATGATGTTATAACCAGGTGGTAAAATTTCATTGTCTTTTGTTACTGGTTTTAACCAGGTTTCTGTTAGACATATAATATCAAATGAGTAGAGTTCCAAGAGAGCATGGAGTTGTGTTATTTTATTATTAATGCTCCGTGTGTTAAGGTGAGCTATTGAGAGTGAGTTTGGAGGTTTTGTAAGTGGGTGAATGGCAGAGGGGTTTGGGTTATTGAGTTGAATGGTATTTGAGGTGTTTGGGCCAGGGTTTGGGTGAATGTCTCCGTCTTTTATGGAGTGGAGTAGTGTTAGATATTGATTATTAGTAAGTTTACTGAGAAGAAATGGATATCTTCTGGAGTTAGGGGAGTTATATCTAATGTGTACTGTCCTATGGTATTTAGGTAATAGATAGTTGGGTATGGATGTAACGTTGAAATGGTCAGTGTGAGAGGGTAGTGAAAAAGAGGTAGATCGTTTAGTAGGATGCAACAAGTTTGTGTATACAGGGTGCTCATAGGAGGTTAATAGGTAGACAAGAGTTAATAGAGGTAGAAGTGTGAGTATGAGTAACATTTGTAAGTAGATTAAGGTGTAGGGTTTATTCATAGACATGGTAGATAAAAATTATATCTATATGTGCAGTGGTAAAATTGGTGAGGTCAGGAAGGGTAAAGAGAGAGATTGGAGAGATAGGGAGTGGTTTAAAAAAGGCGGGAAAACGGGAGATTGTGAGATGGAAGTGAAACCGTGATTGGTGGAAATTGAGAGGGGGTGTGGTTTGATAGGTATAAGGTTAGGACCTCTGGGGGTGGGTGTGAATTGGGGGTAGGGGAGCGGAGTGAGCCCGCAGGGCGAACGGAGTGAGTTAGAGCAAGTAAAGATGAGCTCCTGGAGACAATCAGAAAGCTACCGATTGTGGAGGAGCTCTAGGCAGTTCCAGGTGAGTGTAGAGTTGTAGTACTATAAACAATTAACAAGAGATAGTAGAGAAGAGAAAGGGAATATAGTAAACAGAGGGGGTAGTAATAGAAAAGAGGATAAAATGAGGAGAAGATAAGAAGTAAAGAGGGATATTATACTAGTGAAGAGAGAATGGAGTGTAAGAAGCCAAGTTAAGGGTGTCACCTGGTGGACAACAGCTTGAATTACAGTTAGTTGGCTAAGTAGAAATAGAGAGGAAGAGGTAAGTCAATTAATAGAACCAAGGGGAGAAGGGTTAGAAAATAGGGTGAGAGTTAGAACTGGCTGCTGGGAACCTGGCTCAGGAGGGAGACTTAAAACATACACTACTTGGTTTTATATAATACAGAACAATTCTGTCCACAGTTTTATCAAGGCGTCAAACGTACTTTCTTAAGTTCCCTAGTAGGGAGGGATTTATAGCACAGGACAAAGGATTCTTGGGGGTGCAGATGAGATGGAAGTCTTTAGAGACCAGGCAAGTTGATTCCCAAGTTCTTAAAGCAGAGAGGAGGTTGAGAGTTTCTTAAGTTCCTTAGTAGGGAGGGATTTATAGCACAGGACAAAGGATTCTTGGGGGTGCAGATGAGATGGAAGTCTTTAGAGACCAGGCAAGTTGATTCCCAAGTTCTTAAAGCAGAGAGGAGGTTGAGAGTTTCTTAAGTTCCTTAGTAGGGAGGGATTTATAGCACAGGACAAAGGATTCTTGGGGGTGCAGATGAGATGGAAGTCTTTAGAGACCAGGCAAGTTGATTCCCAAGTTCTTAAAGCAGAGAGGAGGTTCAGAGATTGCAATGTCCTGCTGGGACAGGGACACACAGCAGCCAGGGCAGGATGCGGGATACTAAAGATGGCGCCATGCAAAGTTACCCTACTATATCCAACAAAGTCCATGAACTCCATGCCACCATAGACTTGTACTCCCCAGATATAGTCATCCTGACAGAAACCTGGCTAAAACCTGACATTACCAGTGAGCAAATACTCCCTACAGGTTACGGCATACTAAGAGTAGACCAGCTAAACAAGAAAGGAGGCGGTGTAGCTATAATATTTAAACAGCATCTAAACATCCAGATCTTAAAATTATCAGCTCTACAAATAGGCAATGAAGAAATAATATATACCAACCTCAAAATAAACCAAAACAAAACCATCAACATAATTGGATGCTACGTCCCACCTGGCCAAAACATCCCTCCACTAGAAAACCTCCTCAGCTGGTCTACCCACCATCTCCCCCGAGAAACTATCATTTTAGGTGATTTCACTATTGACTGGCAAACCTGTTCTGGCAACCATTCAACCCATCATGTAAACCTTCATGGCTTCACCCAACTAGTCCAGTCGCCAACCAGGATAAATAAAAACTGCAGCAAGCACAGTACCCTGGATTGGATACTAGTCAGTAAGAGTCCCCAGTCATATATAACAGGCTGCTTATCAGATAGCCTCAGTGATCACTCCCCAACATTCCTACTCAAAAAATACCTATACCAAGCTAAACCTGTCATCTACCGTCAAATATGTAAAAAACTAAACTTTAACCCACTCACATTCATCTCATCCCTCAAAGAATGTAACTGGCGTCCTCTAAAGTACCTCAGTCTTGATGACGCAGTTGAATTTTTTAATATTACCTTCCTGAGCATCCTTAATTACCATGCCCCCATAAGACTTTCCAGAACCAAAGCACAACCCTCCCCATGGCTACAGAAAACCACTAAGTCAGAAATGAAAAACGGATAATGCCTGGGAGCACTGGCGCAAAACCAAAACCCCCTCAACTAGACAGAAATTCCTAGAACTACGCAATAGAGTCAAAAAGCTAATAAAACAGGACAAATTCCAATACTACTAGTCTGCCCTAGACTCCTCCCAACACAGCCCCAAACAATTCTGGTCCTCCATAAACTCCATCCTCCACCCAGGTAAAGTCAGTACCCCTCCTCCTAACATCCCTCACTCCTCAGAAAATATTGCTACCTCATTCAACACGCACTTCACACAAACCATACTATCACTAGCTAAACAACACAACCCTCCTCCCTTCCAACCCACACCTTCAACTAGTAATCTCTGCACTGCCTTCTCTTTTTCTCCTGCACCTACCTCCAACATAAAAAAAACTCTTAGCTAAACTTAAGCCCACCAAATTATCAGCAGACAACCTCCCAAGTGAATACCTACAAATCGCAGCTGATGCTTTGGCCTACCCAGTATCCATCTTGATTAACCAATCTCTGTCAGAAAGTTACATTCCCACACTGTGGAAAGTATCACATACAATTCCCCTCCACAAAGGCGGACCCTCCACAGAACTAACCAATTACCGCCCCATAGCTATTCTCTCTCCACTCTCCAAAATACTAGAGAGATGCATACACTCTCAGGTCTCAGACTACCTCCTTACTAACAACCTCCTTTCCAATACTCAGCATATTTTCAGACCAAACCATAGCACCACCACTGCCTTACTCTCCTTTACTAACACTATCCTTCAGCATAAAAACAATGGCTATCTCTCCTCTGCTACTTTCCTAGACCTATCTAAAGGATTTGACATGGTCCCACACAAACAACTTATCTCTGTCCTCAATAACCTATCCTTCTCTCAATCAGTCACCAACTGGTTTCAGAGTTACCTGTCAGACCACCAACAATCCATTGTATGGCAGAATGACATATCTCTCCAAATACCTGTCTCCATAGGGGTTCCCCAAAGATCCATCCTTGGATCCCTACTCTTCTCTGTTTTCACCAATAAACTAGCCTCTGCCACCAAACATGGCACACTCATACAATACGCAGATGACTCAACCATCATCTGCTCAGCCCCCAGTCCCTACCCAAACTGCAAAAAGTCACACAGGAAGCCTTTTCCTCTGTTGAAACTTGGTTATCCGATGCCCAATTAATACTCAACCCAAACAAAACTAAACTACTCATCTTCCAACCCACAAAACATACTCAAAACAACTCTCACTTTAACATCACAGCAAAAGACAACACCACTATATACCCAACTGAACACACCAAATTGCTAGGAGTGGAAATAGACAATAAACTAAAATTTGACATTCACATATCCATGACCATAAAAAAGTCCACAAAAAACTAGGAGCATTATACAGAAATAAGTAACTTCTCACCAAAGCAGCAAAGATTTCAATAGCAAATTCCCACCTTATCTCCACCCTGCTTTATGCCTCTCCAATATATACCAGCATAAGGCAATGCAATCTAAACAAGCTAGAGACCTGCTACAACAAAATTGCCAAATTTGCCACAGGGGCATCCTACCATAGTCACCACTGTCTCTCACTTGCTGAACTGGGCTGGCTTGAACTCCCTCACCTCCTTCAATGGTATCAACTCTCACTCCCCCACAAACTAGTAAACCATTCACTAAATGTCCCATCCCTCCAGAATCTACTCCAACCCTATCGCACCACCAGACCACTAAGATCAAGCAACAAAAATCACTTGCAGATCACTAAAGCCAATAACTCTGCTGGTGAAGCACTATTCTCTTGCACCATAGCCAAATTATGGAACTCCATCCCACGCACAATTACCTCCCTACCATCATGCACCCACTTCAAAACTTTACTAAAAGCGCACCTAAAAACATACTGGCTATGCCCTTGCAACTCCCACTCTAAAATCACCCACCCCATCCAACCACTACCTTTCTTTCCACTTCACTAACTACCTTGATTATAGCAAGCTCAGATGCTCATAAGCCTAGTACTTATACAGCAGGAACTTCTTATTGTAACAATTGTTAATGTCTGTTATGTACTTCACAGATAAAGATTCTAGTTGTCTACTGATGTACTATGTTCTTCATCTGTAAATATGTTGTAAGTAATTGCTATGTTATATCGTAAATCGCTATGTAATCCAATGTAACTACTGTCTGTTTATTTTAACTGTGGAGCTTTTCTTCCCAGGCCTCCGCTGAAAATGGACCTACGTCCAGTCGGACACTCCTGGTCAACAAATGTAAATAAAATAAAATAAATAAATAAAATAAATATGTTAGTGTTTTGTGGTGTTGTCTCTATACATGAGACAGTTGTAACATTGCCTCAGGATACCCAGATTCACCATCTGGACTGGAGAGTGCACCTGAAGTTGCCCTTTGGTCATGCCTGAATAGTAGGGTGAGCTGCTTAGTTGCTTGGTTGGTGAGGGGTGAATAAAGAGCCTTGCCCTGCTGGGCAATCAGTGTCAGGGTATATTAGTGCTTGCTATTAGGTCTGAGCAAGTGCTGGGCTGTAAGATGCTTTTTGAGTGCTTAGGTTGAGAGTTAGACTAGTTTCAAGGGAAAAACTGAAAAGGAGACTTAGTGGAATCAGGAATAATTTAACCATAGCTAACCGGCACTGCCCAGTGCACAAAACTGTGCAAACGCGGTTTTTATAGTAGGGAAATGAAAGAGATAGAATTTAGCCCAAAATTTCCAATAAACTACCAACTTCTGGGCTGGAACCACTCCTCCAGGGACAGATAGGTTGCTCAAAGCTCCCCTCTCTCACAGGTGAACAGAGAAACTTCCTTCTATCCAAGTAAGGTATGGGCAACTCAGAAACTAGTATCATAGCCCTGAATTCAGCACTAGCCTGAAAACTGGAATATACTAGCTTAGAAAGGCAGGAAACAAGGATTTTTTTTTTGTTTTTTTTTTTGAAAAGATAAGGCAAAGACAGTAAAAAATACACTTAAAACAGCTTTAAACAAGTACAAACGATCAGAAAAGGCTATCGTACTTTAGTGTGTAGCCTACAACAGTTAAGCAAATTATTTAACCAAAAAACAACTTTTTAAAAGTGCAGGCAGTCAAATAAGTACAATATGTGAAAAAAAACAAGCTTTTAAATCACAATAAACGCTGAAAAATATGCGTTTAGGTGGAAAACAGTTAAGTACAGCAAGAATGTACAGAAAACTGATGCTTAATCACTCCAAAGTCTCTCTCCTAAGCTAGAAGGCTTGTATCAGTTTAAGGCTTTCTAGTGCTACCAGTAGGTTAGTTACAGGAAAGATGGGAAACAAGTGCAGATGTGGTCTTTTAAACTAGAAAGTTGAAAGAGGCGAACAAACTGTCCAAATGGTCAATAAACTACACTTTCTGGGCGAAGAACCTCTCCTCTCGTGGTAGACGGGCTACCTAGTGCTTACCACTCCCACTGATAAGCTAGAAGGCTTTCCCCCAATACAGAAAGGCTTGCGGGGCTCAGAAGCTTTCCAACAGTCCTGGATACAGCAACTCTGTATCTGGACTAGGCTAATTACAGGAAAGGTGGGAAACAAGTGCAACTGCGGCTTTTAAACCAGAATGTTGAAAGAGATGGAAAAAACTGCCCAAACGGCCAATAGCTAAAATTACTGGGCCTGGAACCACTCCTCTTGTGGTAGATAAGCTACCTAATGCTTACCACTCCCACTGATAAGCTAGAAGGCTTCCCTCCAACTCAGAAAGGCTTGGGGGGCTCAGAAGCTTACAGAGAGTCCTGGAATACAGCAAATCTGTACCTGGAGTAGACTAGTTACAGGAAAGGCGGGGAACAAGTACAAATGTAGGCTTTTAAGCCAGCACGTTGAAAGAGATGGAAAACTGCCCAAACGGCCAAATAAACTACAATTTCTGGGCCAAAATTCACTCTTCCCGTGGAGGATAGGCTACCTAGTGCTTACCACTCCCACTGATAAGCTAGAAGGCTTTCCTGCAGCACAGAAAGGCTTGGGGGCTCAGAAGCGTACTAACAATCCTGGATACAGCAACTCTGTAACTGGACTAGGCTAGTTATAGGAAAGGCGGGAAACATGCACAAGTGCGGCTTTCAAACCAGAAAAATGAAAGAGATGGAAAAAACTGCTCAAACAGCCAATAGCTACAATTTCTGGGACAGGGACCACTCCTCTTGTGGTAGATAGGCTACCGGATGCTTACCACTCCCACTGATAAGCTAGAAGGCTTCCCTCCAACACGGAAAAGCTTGAGGGTTTCAGAAGCTTACAAAGAGTCCTGGATACAGCAAATCTGCACCTGGACTAGACTAGTTACAGGAAAGGCAGGAAATAAGCGCAAACACAGGCTTTTAAATCAGAAGATTGAAAGAGATGGAAAAGCTTCCCAAATGGCCAATAAACTATAATTTCTGGGCCAGAAACCACTCCTCCTGCGGTAGATAGGTTACCTAGTGCTTACCACCCCCACTGATAAGCTAGAAGGCTTCTCTCCAACACAGAAGGGCTTGGGGGCTCAGAAGCTTACCAACAGTCCTGGATTCAGCAAATCAGTACCTGGATTACACTAGTTATAGGAAAGGTGGGGACCAGCGCAAAACAGGCTTTTAACCAGAAAGTAGAAAGAGATGGAAAAACTGCCCAAACGGCCAATGAACTACAATTGCAGGGCCAAAACCCACTCTTCCTGTGGTAGATAGGCTACCTAGTGCTTACCACTCCCACTGATAACCTAGAAGGCTTCCCTCCAACACAGAAAGGCTTGGGGGCTCAGAAGCTTATCAACAGTCCTGGATACAGCAAGTCTGTATCTGGACTTGACTAGTTACAGGAAAGGCATGAAACAAGCTTAGAATTTTTTTTTTATTACAGAAAAGCAGCTAAAACAGCAGTAAATATAATTCAAATTGTAGTGCAGGCCAGCACACCCAAGCGTGTAGCAACACTACGGCAAATACAGTTCAAATAAATGCAATTAAATTAACAAATGACTAAAAAACAAGTGCAGAAGGCATTAAATTAGAAGGCTACTAATAAGCAGTAATAAATGCAGAGTAAGAGCGACTGAACAGATAGCACGCAGAAGAGCAACTAAGACAGTTACAGTAAGAGCAGCTGAATAAAAAAAAAAAATATATATATATATATATATATATACATATATATATATATATATATATATATATATACATATGTATATATATATATATACATATATATATATATATATATATATATATACATATATATATATATCTATATATATATATATATACATATATATATACATATATATATATATATACATATATATATATATATATATATATATATATATATATATATATATATACATATGTATACATATATATATATATATATATATATATATACATATATATATATACATACATATATATATGTATATATATATATATATATATATATTTTTTTTTTTTTTTGAGGGAAGAACAGAGCAAGATTAAGAGACTACAGGGGTTGTCTTTCCCAAATGCTCTCTTTGTACACAGTGGGAGTGACTAAAATCAGAATATGATCTCACTGCACTCAGTTGAGTGAGCAAATGAGATGGTTCCAGAAGTAGTATCCAAATACAAATCTACAAGAGGGGTGGGCAATTCCAAAGCCACCAACATTAATACCAAAACAAGAACAGGGAAGGTGGGTGGGGAACTAACTGTAGAGAGACAGCCACGACCTCAGTTGAGTTAATATTCAGTGAAAAACACAAATAAATAAATTAAATACAATACTATATACAAAAGAGCACATAAATGTGCACTTAAATTCTCTTATATGTCCAGCTGATTTCAGGTAGATGTTAGCCAGTCAAAGCTCTGATATTAAGCAGAGATAACTCAAAATGTACCACTTATATAAGGCAAGTCAGAATGTCAGTGATGAGGTGAAACTACCCCCACTGCTATCAATGGCTACACAGAAATTCTAAAAAGTACTCTGTAGAGAGACAGACACAACTTTAGTTGAGTTAATATTCAGTGAAAAACACAAATAAATAAATTAAATACAATACTATATGCAAAAGAGCAGATAAAAGTGTACTTAAATTCACTTATACGTCCAGCTGATTTCAGGTAGATGTTAGCCGGCCAAAGCTCTGATATTAAGCTTATAGTACTTTTCAGGAAAAGTATAATATTAACATACTTTGAATACATAATCAGATATTACACCTTTGCAGAAATCACTCTTTACTGGTATTCAAGAACAATAATGCACAATTAATATTCAGCATTCAAATTAATCCAGCTGTTAACAGAGAAGGGTCATAATTTACAGTTTTATAGTAATTATATATATTGATATTTCACAATTCAGATCCCATTCCCATAAAACTGTGGTGTTTACCATACTACGAACAAATCAAAACACATTGAGGTTTTTATACCTCTTACTTGGTTGTCACAGTGACACTCTGTCTCATTAACTTTTCAGCAAACCAAAAGCTCTAGTAGTGTGTCCAAATATGTACAAGCACCAAAATGAAACATGTTCCCAGACCCCCGCTAATCCCTTCAGCAGTATGTCTCCAAGTATGCAGAAGTAGTAAAATGAAACATTTCCTCCCCAGACCCCCACTAATCCCTTCAGCAGTATGTCTCCAAGTATGCAGAAGTAGTAAAATGAAACATTTCCTCCCCAGATCCCCACTAATCCCTTCAGCAGTATGTCTCCAAGTATGCAGAAGTAGTAAAATGAAACATTTCCTCCCCAGATCCCCACTAATCCCTTCAGCAGTATGTCTCCAAGTATGCAGAAGTAGTAAAATGAAACATTTCCTCCCCAGACCCCCACTAATCCCTTCAGCAGTATGTCTCCAAGTATGCAGAAGTAGTAAAATGAAACATTTCCTCCCCAGATCCCCACTAATCCCTTCAGCAGTACGTCTCCAAGTATGCAGAAGTAGTAAAATGAAACATTTCCTCCCCAGATCCCCACTAATCCCTTCAGCAGTATGTCTCCAAGTATGCAGAAGTAGTAAAATGAAACATTTCCTCCCCAGATCCCCACTAATCCCTTCAGCAGTATGTCTCCAAGTATGCAGAAGTAGTAAAATGAAACATTTCCCCCAGTGATCCATTCCCTTCAGTATTTTCAAGTATGTACAAGCACCAAAATGAAACATTTCCTCAACCGCACCAATCTGTTCAGCAAGACAAGGGCCAGCAATGGCATTCATAATAATGGACTAGGACTTTCATTTTTGTTAATCTGTGAGGGAGACTGAAGAGCAGTGCTACGCGGTTAAGCAAACCACCGACTTTCAGGATGACAATGAAAATGCAGAGGCCATTTTATAAAAGCAGTCTTTCATCTCCCTCCCTTTCCCTATCGCAAAAGTGTACACGATAGTTAACTACACACACATCTAGCTAGACTATGTGCTTAATGCATTTGCAAAACACAGACTTAGTTTCAATTCAGGATGACAATGAAAATGTGGAGGCTAAGGATACAAAAATAAGTAACCACATATGTATTTAAAGACAAGTCAAAGTCCATACAGATATTTTACTTCACGTTGTTAAAGTTACTAGTTTAAAACCCTAGCTGAAGTTGTTACCAAGCTGTGTGTAAGTGTTCCACATGTGTACCAAGCTTTGTGTAAGTATTCCACATGTGCATCAAGCTGTGTGTAAGTGTTCCACATGTGTAGCCATTTGCTCCACATCAGGAGAGGCAGTGCTCCTTATTTTGGAGCTAGATGCCTGGCGGCTATGCTGGGATTGTAAGAGATAAGTATTAAGTTTGTGTGGAGCTGGCTGGGGGATTGCCTTGATAGACAGGGGAAGGGGCAGTCACATAGACAAAGCAAGCAGCACACTACGGAAGCAGCTGAGCCTTGCTGGATAAACAAGTGTTGCACTGAAGTCGAAGATTTACTAGTAGGCACTCTGCTTATTACAGACTTTTACCTCTGTATCGCCCAACTGATACACTGTTGAAATGGTTTGAAATGTTGCTCCCTTTTAGTTAATTTAGTACATTTTGTGCAGTCTGATTTTTAATCCAGGAACTTCAGATGCTGCAGCTCAGCTCTGCAGTTGTTGGTGTAACAATGAATTATTTTAGGCTACTGAGTTCTGCATAATGTGCAGAAGTTTGACAATGAAAGTTTAAGCACAAAGTTTCAATCATAGCCCCAGATCACTGAATTGTGCCGATGCACTTTGTACAGCTCCGGAAAGCCAGATACATACATTGCCATTAACGAACTGCCAGTTGATTATTCTTGGGTAATGTTAGCCCCCTCCTCCCCAACAGCTTCAATAACACCATCAGGAGCAAAAGATTCCATAGTTCTTAAAATAGTTTGAAAATAGATATGTTCACAGGGCTACACAATTTGAAGGCTGTGCACCCGTAACAAAACATACATAGTACAACACAGACACAACACAGAAGCATTTGTCATTTTCTTTTACCTGGAGGAGGAGCAGGGGAAGAACTGATCATAAATTTTTATCATTGGTCATGACCGGTCCAACGGCTGCAGTGCTGGACTAGTAACGAATAGCTTGCCTTGCTCAGTTCAGTTGCTCTAATTAATTTAAGACAAAAAAGTACAGTCAGCTGCTCTCAGTCATCCAGTTAACTGTCTCTAACTCTGCTGCAACCAGCCAACCACGTTGCATACGAAAAAAGATAAATACAAACAGACACACCCCTTCGAGCCCTTAGCCAAATTCTGACAGGCTGGCAGTCTGCTCATGAAGCTGACGTCATCGCGCACGCCCCTGCATGTGATGACATCAGCAAAAATTTGCCAAAACAAAAGTAAACTGGGAAATTCATGAATTAAAGGGGCCACTCGGGAATTCGTGGCACCCCATTATTTTGACCTCAAAACCCGTAAATACTGAAGAATTTGCTACAGTTGAGAGGTATGGAGAGGTATGGAGACAATTGCTACATTGTCTCGAGGCTCAAGTCCACCAAGCAAAATAAAGAGACATTAGGAAAGTGCATATCCATACTGTCCAGTCCTTTGACTTGTGAGCTACGGGGGGGGGTGTATTGGGGTGTGAAGGCTATTAAGAGCACTTTGTTGGTGCAGACTAATAAGGGAGCTTTATTGGAGCAGCTTATACTAAGCTAATTTCTACTAACTTTAATGTTTACACAACACTGAATTCTACTAAAGCTGTTGGTATTGCCACTCAGTGCCACTCAATTCCCTAGCTGTTCTAAATTTGTGATTTGGAAGGTATTTGCTGTATAGTTTTCCTGCTTTATATGGTCCAGTTTTATGGACTGTTCTATAGGGAAAATTTTCTTTCTAGGTGTTTGCTGTTGTACAGGGCACTGCTACCAGCCTATGTGTGTTGAGCAGCTCCCCACAAATGTACCACATTTATAGCAACTAACTAATGAGCCCTCTGGCCAATAAAGTAACTACACTATGAGCCCTTTTGTGAGTTTCCCAACGCAGGTAGACCAGGTAAACACCTGCTGCTGCAAGATGAATAAATCCAGTCCTCCTAATGTAAAAACACAGCAGAAGAGACCCACAAGTGCAGTGCTACTACAAACCAATTAAACAACTCGTTGGAAATTCCTTCCTGAAGGCAATTTCAAGACAGTCATACAACAGAAACAGTGAGAAGAACAATAACTTTTTAACAACAATGCAGTGAAATCACAGATAAAAGCAGTTTACAGAAGTCTTCATGCAAGTGCCATGTAGTAATCAAAAGTACTTAGTTTGACTGGATGGCACTGGATACAAGTAAAACAATTCTGGAACACAGACTGAATGCCAAGCTTTGCTGAGCTCTGTAAAAATGAGTAGGAGACAGCATGTAGTAACGGAAGTTTGCTCAAGGGCTGTACTGGTTTACTGGGTAGGCACTTGTTGTCATGGATCTATGGAAAACAATGGGCGGGAAGAGTGCAGGTATGCACTACCTAACTTCAGAGACAGGGTTCATCCCATAAGACATTAAGCCACGAGGACATTAAGCGAACAACTTGTTCTTTACATCGTGCTTCACTTAACGTCCTTCTGCACAACGCCTGACTGCATTTACATCCGCTTAGTACAGTACTGATGTAAATGTGGTCTTACTGACGTTGTGCAGAAGGACGTTAAGCAGCATGCACCTGTACTTAAATAGCTTTATACAACAGACAAAAACAATGAAAGAGGTGAGGGAGAGACTTTGGAAATCAGATTTTCATATGGGATGGAGGCCAGAGGCACTTACAAATCCACAACAGGCAAAGGGGAGCAGGCTAGCTGGAGAGGGATCCAGTTAAATAAAGACAATACTGGAGCTGTTTTAGAAACTTTAGCTTAATGTCTCAGTGGGGTATGGGTCAGATACAAAGAACAGGGGAAAAGAAGGCACTAGAATGCAACTTTAAGCTGGTAAATGATAAGCAGAATATAAAACTGTAGGAGCAAAACTGGAACTAAGGCCCAGCAGGTTTAGGATACAAACTAGCTTTTACAAGTAATACCCCTAATGAATGCACCATCGCAGGAGCAGGATATGGAGGCATTTCCTATTAATCTTAATCTTGTCCCTATGGGGCTGTCATTGACATGTTTGTTACTATAATGGCTTACTAGTCCCTCTCCTAGCATGTGCTTGTTTCTGCCCACATACCTATCAAGGGCAGTCATCACTGCTTTGGTAAATCAAATCCATGTCTTCATTTGTGCTTTACTGCTGGTATAATTAGCCCTACTTTGCTGGTTGTAATCAGACCCATCATTCTCTTTGCACAGGATGGGTGAGCTGGCACTTACACCCCTTCCCCACAGCTCATCCAGTGTCCAACCTACTACTCATGTTAAGGTCATTTAAGTCAAAGTTCATGCTTTATGCTTCTGTGCAGTGGTGTCAGCTACAGATGCACTAAGATTAATAATATCCGGCCAACTGTGCAGGGTCATGGCAGTTACAAGTCCCCAGTGTGAATCCAAAGACAGTAACAGAGTTGTGGCCAGAATAACTGGCAGGTGAACGAGGGATGCATCATCACTTGGGGGGTGGGCATTTTCCCTCTTGATGCTACTGCAAATTTACTTAACATCAGCATGCATGCCAGTGTGGGGAAAGGGTTTAAAGGGAAAAACCTGGTATGAGCAGTGCTGTAGTCAGCCTAGCTCTGCTCTACCTTCCAGCATGTTATTGTTCAATTCCTCTTCTCACCTTCTGGGCAGTGTCACCCACCGATATATCTGAACCAGTGTCACTTCCATTTCCCCTTCCATCCCCATCATTGGCCCCACTCAAGAGGACAGCACAAGATGTGGAATTAAGAACAATGGGGGGGGGGGGTTCTAGCAGCTTATGGTCAGTTATAGCACCAGGACCCTTCCCCAAAAAGCAACAAAACCTCACTTTGGAAGCATGTTTAAAGGTTTCAGTTCAGCATGCATGTTTTTATTTTGTGTGTGTGTGTGTGTGTGTGTGTGTGTGTGTGTGTGTGTGTGTGTGTAACATTTTTATCTGGTGGTGCCTTCAACTGGGTACCCTTGTGCATGTGAGTCTCTAACATTTTACCAGAAGCCCAAAGCAACTGTAGCAAATAAGTGAGATTTTACTTAACTACTGCTTATTTCGTTACTACAAGAGGGTGAAAATTATAAAAGCCTGCTGTATTTCTTAAAAAGAGAACACATGCAAAACACAATTTTCTGATTTCCTTATTAATTAAAGAATTTAGAGTGCATATTAGTGAAAACGTCATTTAGGTAATTCTGTATTGTACTGAGCTGCTTGTTTTCCTTTGCAGAGCTCTGACACTGTTTCTTTCCTTTTTTTGCTTTAAAGTTATTTATTTTTGGAATTTTTCTGTAGAAAGGTGGATTTTTTTATCATTTTATGCTTGCCTTTTCTATTTACAACATGGTTACAAGATATCTTTAAACAATGGGATCAGTCAGTTTATAACTAAGCTTTGCTTCGGTGAAGCTTTCACTCTTTGTTTTATACTTTTCCTTGAGGTTCAGCAGACTCTGTAAGTGCTGGGAGACGCCCCTTACTGTAGTGGGTGGCCCCATCCCCAGACAAGTGCACCTCAAGTTTCAGTAGAGCAACAGGTTTGACTAAAATGACTAAAATGCTTTTAACAAACTGCCCGTTGATAACACAACCTATATTCTTGAAAGAATCGGCTTTTATTTTATCAATAGTTATATGAGCAGTAACTTCACTACTCACAGTCAGCTCTATTTTCATTTACTAATAGTTATTTTTAAGTAATCTGAAAACATATACATACAGCATTTCTACAAATGAAGCACCATGCATTCGGAATGTATTTACTCTTAACACGTGTGCTTCCAGAGCACTCATGTCATCATTTGTTACAATTTTAGTAATTAACAAATCTCCTCTGCAGATATTTTCTGTTTATAGGAAATCTTTACTGGGTCTCTGAATGAGACACTATTATATTGTGCAGTTTTTGTTGCTGAAACACACACGTGCTCATACTGAATTGCTGTTTTTAAGCTTTTAAGATATGTTAATATCAACAGATAGTATTGTTCATAAAAGAGATGTGAAAGCTGTGCTGCAGTCATTATATGTTTCTGCCTCTGGGGTGGTTTACATTTTGATTTATTCACTAATAGTATTTCATTGTCCTCTGAGTTGCTCCAAATGCAGTACCTTTTGGCACTGCAATTATCCAAACACACATTTCACTTTATATATATGTATCTATATATACCTGTATCTATTTATATCTATCTAAATATATATCTATATATATATATCTATATATATATATATATATATATATATATATATTTATATATATATATGTATATATACACACAGCTGTGTGTGTGTGTGTGTGTGTGTGTGTGTGTATACAGCTTATTTTATTGTTAATTCAGGTGATTGAAAAGCAGTTTGTTGGGTTTTTATGTCAAATGTCTATTGACTAAAGGTTATGTTACCAGCTTTTTTGTGTTTATGTCATCATACAGTAGTGGAAAAAGAAAGTTTGTCCTTTTCCCCAATGTTGTACACTGTGTGAGTTGGTATATCTAAGTAGCAAAGGGTGTGGGAGGTGCAGAGGGAGAACAACTGACTTTGTATGTTTTTTTTAGCTGCTGTCTGATTGATGTTATAATAAACAGTTTTGCATTCAGTACTTTAAATGTTCATTATTAGTGAATGTATGAATATTCTCATTTTATATGTGCGTGTGTGTGTGTGTGTGTGTGTGTGTGTGTGTGTATATATATATATATATATATATATATATATATATATACACATACATTGTTGTGTGTGTTGATTTATTGAATACACAAGCATAGCTGGCATTTCAAAAATCAACATACTGAAAATTCCAGAACATCAAAAAAAAAAAAATATCACAAAATAAATTTTTTTGTTTTGTGATCAGTTAACCAAAACCTTACACAAATTCAGACATATTTGTCTAAATAGCACTCTTTAACTCCAGCCTTTTACCTTACCTTAGAAAAACCTTTTCCATAATGCTACAATACAGAACACTCAAAGTACATACAGCAACAAGCATGCACAACACTAAATCTATCCCCTCACCTGGCCTTTACTCTCACCCTACCCCACAAACACTTCCACCCCAATGTCAAAACTTTTCTTATATCCCAAGGTTTCGCCATTACAATCCCATATCCAGACTCCACACACACACACACACACACACACACACGCACACACGCACACACGCACACACGCACACACACAAACACATGCACACACACACACACACACACACACACACACACACACACACACACACACACACACACACACACACCAAACTCTCTCTCTCTCTCTCTGACTAAATCTTCCTTTTTCAGCATCTTCAACACTCCATGATGTAAATTCACAACAAATTTCCCATACCATTCAGTTTGTCTATGAACTGCAAAATTAATAGCATGAGTCACAGCCACAGACACACACATATATTTGTGTGATTTATAGCAGTTCATCATTGTGCAAGTCGCTGGACGGTATGGGCAGACTCCATCTAGCCCTAGAAAGTCTAACAAACTTAGTGAAGGGGGTTGTAAATGAATGTACCTTTAAAGTGAGATGTAAGGGAGAAGTTTCACAGAAGCAAAGAGAGGGTAGGCATTCAAGCTGTAGGCAGAAGTAAAAAAAGATGAAGAGCACATCACAGGATCAAGGTGCTCTGTAAAGAAGATGGCGAAATATTTATTGAAATAACAAATACAATGCACGCTCAATGCAAAATCAGGTCTAGATACACATAAAACAAAACAAAAGAATGCAAGGCATTAATAAATTAAGAACAGCTACCATCTCTTCTTGAAAGAATGCAGCATGCTCCTTCCTCACACACAGTGTTTCTCAGTATTTTTCCATTCATAGATTCGTAGATTGTTAATAGGCTAATGACCCAGGGCCTCTCTAAACTTAGCCTAGTTTTCCCAAAAGAATAATGATGGCCTGTATCCAAATAAGATATTCAGAGCAAGGCATATCACCTCTGTGTATAAGGGGCATGGGTGCCAGTCCTGGTGTAAATTTCCTGTTCCCCATCCACCGGTCTAGTTGCACTTAAATTAGATAACAGGCAAATTCAGCTTCACATGGATGGGAGCCTGCTCCATAGGAGGGGCAGTCTCTGGGACACACATCTGTCTCTCCAGCATGTTCTGTTTTAACTCACAGACAAAGTTCTACGCCTCTAGGCCTTGTATTTGTGGTACTGTTTGACTTATGGAAATGCAGGAGATTCATAAGTGTGGGGTTTGAAGATGCCAGGCATATATTACACCTCAGCAATCTCTAGGAGACTGAATAGAATGAAGGGGCTTTAAGGTACTCTGCATAAGGCAGGGTTGTTACACTTTCTAATCTTTTTGTAAGGAACCCCTGAGATCACTCTACTTGCTGCATATGCCTAGTATTCAGTAAAAAGTACTTTTTTTCTAACTTTAAACTCTTTTGTTCATAAGATAATATCAAAAACATAATAACTCAAGTTTCAACTGGTAAAAAAAATCTGAAGGTTAAGCAGTCATTTTGCATTCCATATATTTATTTATTTGTATTAGTTCACCAGGTACATTTGGAACCTTTGCAGCCATGAGCTGGGCCCAGAAGGCAAGGCATTGTACAATTAAACAATTGGTGAGATCCATAATCAACATGTACAAAGAAGCGTTGGTAAAATACAGCTGGCAAAATAGAAAATCAACATGTACAAGACAGTAAAGTATAAAGGCAGTGCTCTGTAAAGGGAGGAATGTTAATATAAATGCGCTACACAGACATTAAACTGGACAATAACACCGAGTAAAACAAAGAAGAGAAGAAGAAACAAGACCATTTTACAGAGAGCATGGGATGTGCAGACGAGGTAGTAAATGCCCAGCAACTTAGTGTATGTTAACGTAAAGCACCAGTCACCACCCACCAGGAACTACAAGTAATGAAATATTTATATCCCACACCCCACTTACCACAGTTACGTAAGTAACTTGTTTCCATCAGTTCAGTTTTCATATCTTATCTAAGGGGCTTTTATTCTGTCTTCTTTCTTACCTCCTCCACTCTTGCCTTTCAGTTTTCACTTTCACCCAAAGTTCCCGTATCCATTATTGTCTACCCATATGCTGTCTTTTAAACACACCAGATTTCCACTCACCCCATCTTCATTTGTTGATCCCTCGATGTGTTATTTATATTATACAAATGTGTAATTGTTCATATTTCTGTAATTAGTACAATAAAGCACATATAAATGGATTTTTTGCTGTTGTTTGAAAACTCAAGTGTATTTGAAAAAAGTGCTTTGTTCAGTCACCTGAACTATTCACTGGGAGTCTATTCCAGCTCTGGAATCGGCTCTCACTGCATATCAAGCAGTGTGATATTTCATCTTGCTTCACACGGGAACTGGATGATTGGAAAGGTATTCACAAATTCACCCCTGGATTAACAGGCCTGGCCCCCCTCGAGAGACGGTGGGGGCTTATTTTGAGACTGGGTACCTGCTAGCCATAAGTGGCTGTATGACTGAGTTGCCTTGTAACTCCCATGATCCTATGAGCTCACCCCAGACTTTCAGTATCTGTACTAACTTACTGATTTACTTAAAAAAAAAAAAGGCAAGCGCCATAGCGCTCACTATACTTAATCAAGTTTAGTTTACTAATTAATACATTTAACTGGATTTCATTTTGAATTGCACAGTGCCATGAAAAAAACTGCATTAATTGCACTTCCAACTGTGATACACATAAAAGAATACTTTACATGGATGTAAAGAACTACAAGGCTTTTATTATAAAACTTTTCCCTCATTCCTGTCTTATGTCTTAAACAGTGAACTGTACTTTCAACCATGTTTAACACGATTCCTTAAATATGCCCAAAAAATCCATCGGAATTAAAAACAATCTTCCCTCTTACCTAGCCTGTACTCTCATCCTAACCCACAAACACTTCCACCCCAAGTACATCTGTACTTACAACCTTCACGCAGGCCGTTACAACCTTCACGCAGGCCGTTCTCTTATCAATCTTTCTTTCTCATTCACCACAGAATGGTAACACTCTCACCACATCTGGTACACACAAATCATGACCACGAGGTACACTTTTTATCTTTTCTGCTGTGGACGTAGACCACAAATTTACATTCCTTGCCAATGCCCTGATATGGACTCAGAGAACACCCTTTATGAAAACCTCTCTTAGGTTCATAGGTTGTTACTAGGCTAGCAACCACTAGGGCCCTTACAAACCTAGCCATGCACCCCAAACCAGTTGGGTCCTGAGTATCATAAGCATCTATGTGTGGGGAGGGGCATGTTAGTAGGGAGGTAACTAAGGATTTGTGGGGGGGGGGTGTTAGTTAGGATAAAACTTTTGTTACTGACTGCCTATGACCATAAGGGAAATGGGGGCCAGACTAGGGGTGCATTTACAATTTCCCATCCAGTTTTCAAGGTTTCATTTGAATAGGATTAGGGGTGAACTCTGTTTTTCATCGATGGGGAGCCTATTCCATAGTGTGGGATCCTTTGGGACACATATCTGTCTCTGTAGCAGATTCCGTTTATGTAACAAGTGAAGTTCAGATCCTGGATCTGATGTTTCTGGTACTGTTGTTTTGTGCACGTGCAACAGATCCTTCAGGGCTGAGTCTGAGGAAGGCCTGTAAGCCAGGCAAAGATCCCTTTTCAGCAGCCTGTAGGAGTCTGAATACAGAGACAGGGCCTTTAGATGATCAGTGTACAACAGAGTAGTCATGCTGTAAATTCTTCTGGTGAGAAACCTTTGTGGATGTTCCAAATGTTGCAAGTGTCCGGTTACATACATGCCAAAGGGGTACTGTGTTCAATGATAGGTATAATAAGGGCCAAATAGAGTGGCACTATAACTTCCTTGGATCTGGATGCCACAAGCTTGCATATAAGTTGGGTGACATAGAATGATTTTCTTATTATCTTAGCTATGTGTTGGTCATTGCTGTCTACATATGCTGCCATATTTCTTACAGCTGGATTGAATGTTAGCGACATTTTATAAATGGAGGAATTGACTTAGGTTGATTGCTCAGATGGCATTAAAATGCATTTTTTTGGCATTGAGTTTTAGGCCATGGATTTGGAACCAGTCATTTGTCTCTTAAACCCAATTGCAAAATGTTGCTGTCTTGGGTGATTCTATAATAGCTTCCATTTTACAGTCATTTGCAAACATGGTGAGCCAGAGGCCCTGAACATTAACCTTGACTTCCGAGAAGTAGATTCCAAACATGAGAGGGCCTAGCATGGAGCCCTGAGGTACTCCATTGTTAATCAGTCTCTTGGTGGAGGTGGTGTCATCGATCCTGACTTCTCGGGCACTCTCTGTGAGCCAGATGACAGTCCAGCAAGTTATGTCAGGATTTACATCTAGCTCAGAGAGCTTTCAACAATGCCTGAGTGGGGTATTGTATTGAATGCTTTAGTCAGGTCAAGATATGCAGTATGCACTGTTTTACCCTTGTCCATGGCCTTAGTGACCCAATCAAAGATGTCTACCAGGTTATAGTAGGTATGACCTTCCCTTAACAAAGCCAAAATGGGATGGGTCCAGTGTCTGTAGGTTGACAGTGTCCTTGTTTATCATTTCCATGATAATCCATCCCATGGCTTTGCATATTAAACTTGTTAGACTGATGGGTCTGTAGTTCTCTGGGTGAGTTGATGGTTCACCTTTGGGGAAGTGAATGACTGTTGTGGTCCTCCATTCTCTTAGAATGTAGCCTGTTTCAAGGCTGTAGTTGAAGAGTGTCTCAAGTGGCCAAGATATGTCATGTTTTAGACTGTACATGAAGCAATTGGGGATGTTGTTGGGACCTATGGAAGCAGTGATGTTGGCTTTAGCAGGGGGCTGTCAGGTCCTGGTCCCCCCTGATAGTGAGGGGAAGTATGTTGGAAGATGTTTCACTTGGTGGAGCGGGGGGAGGGTTAAGTTTGAGCTACATTTATCAGCCAGTAGATTTGCTATGTCACCCTGATTGGTGAAGGTAGTAGTGTTCACCACCAGTTCAGCATACTGTTGTGTGTTACCATTAAGGTTCCGCCCATAGCTGAAGAAGGCCTTGTGATTGTCCTTAGCCTGAGAGACTATCCTGATCTCATAATTGTCCTTATTGGACTTAACTAGACCTCTTAGTTTCTTGTTTAGTTGTGTAAGACAACAATTGCCTTTAAGAGAGTTGCTGTTCCTGATTTTGGCCATGAGTTTCTTCTTTTGTTGTATACCCTGTTTATGGGAGGATTCCACCAGTGGGATTTATTTTCAGTGTTTGTTTTGGGTTTATTTCTGAAAGGTATGGCAGCCTCTATGCAGCCATTCACCTGTTTGTATAGGGACTTAGTGAATAGTTCTGCATAAGTAGCTGTGGTCTCGGAGTTAGGGACAGACTTGAATTTTGACAAACCGTCAGTTAATAAGTTGTAGTAGGCCTTTGAGTAGTTCCTAACTGTTACTAGTTTAGCTGGATTTTCCTGGTTGATTTTTACTTCAAATGAGACAGCTTTGTGATCTGACCTCACTAGTAAAGATGTGATATGGGGGGGGGGTGCAATGCTCTCCCTTACTGGTGGAGAACCTCTAGCCTTCCTATCATTAAAAAACTATCCTTTATCCCTGTGCAAACCCTTTAACCAACCTACGTGCCTCTTACCACATCCCTAAATTATCTAAATCTCCCCATAACTTCCCATAATTTCCCATAACTCCCATAACTTCCCATAATTTCCCATGCTAAACTTTGGCAAAAGCCTTCTAAAAGAAAAACATGATCATCTCCCCACCCCTTTGCTGCACTGTAATAATCTCAGGGAATCAAACATACTGTGCCAGTTGTCCCCACCTGTTTGAAACCTAATGATCACCTTAGGTAACCATCCCGCTAACATGTTGCTGAGAAGGTTTGTAATAAGTTTCAGGTGTATATTAAAAAAAAAAAACAGGCTTCCAGTTATCCTGCAGGTTTGCCTTAATACCAAAAAAAAAAAACACTCAGCTTCAAAAAGTATTTTAATCACCTCATCCCTTAGCAAAGGCCACAAAAACATAGAGACTTCGCAAGACAAATCACCCCATCCTGAAAGGTTCTTCCTCTCCTCCTCCTTCTCTTCTCCCTCTGCTGACCCCCCCTTCCACACCTTGTCTGTCATGCAGCCCTCTGCTTCATACATACTCTAATATTCTGACAGAAACTTTCACTAAACAGTTTTACCATAAACCTGTAACATTCAGTCACACCATACACTCACCATATACAAGAATTAATTCTTTCATCAGCAATGTCTTCCTTAAATATTGCAGCACTTGAGAAGGGCACACAACCTCTGTTACCCAGCCAAACAGTGCATGTTTCAGTGTTCAGCTGATACAGAACTTTTCCTACGGTAATTTCTGTAATTCTGTAATTTCTATATTGCGACTCCTTTCTTTCATTTTCATTCCTCTCAACGTCTTTACCTTTTTTGTCAGCACACTGTTGTAACATTATTTTACACCTCTCATAATCATTGCATTCCATTTATTCAGCTGCATGCTCAGTCTGCAATAAAACTCTAAAATGCTGTTGTCCCTCCACTATTCATACTTGCATGATATTACTTTAATTTTGCTCTCCTGATTAAAACTAAATACACAATCTTCAATACATTTGCTTATTAAGATCAACATCAAATTTCTACATTCTTTTTCCTCTGAGCAAACTTCTCACCCCATACCTCATCAACATATACTGCTTTATGATCTGTAAAACCTGTTAAATCCATTGATATTAAGTTATGTATCTCCTGCTTATATAAGTACATAAGCAATCAATGAAATATTTCTAAAACAAACAAACCAAATAAAAAAATAAGGCTCTATATTGCAATGTTGAACTTATAGAAGTTCGAACGTTGTAATATCAAACCCTAAAATCTGAAATCCAAAAATAGCGAAGCCACGGCACATCATTTTTTTCCCAGAGAAACAAATCAGTGGCCCATTTTCGGGTCTTTGCTATTTCCTCCACTGTGCTGCGATCTCGGAGTTGATATATTTAAGTAGGGGGTTGTGGGGGGGGGGGGTGAAACCCCCCACTTTAGTTTAAGTTTAATGTTTAATTTTTTTTTTTTTGTCATGGAACAGCGATTTTTTCCCTAGGAAAAAAAATTGCTGTTCTGTGTTTTCGTTATTATTGGGTTTTGGAGTTTAGGATTCAATATTACAACATTCAAACTTATGTTAGTTCGACGTTGTGATATAGATCCAAAAAGTAATACCTCAATAGCCTGTAAGATGTTAACCTAGTATTTATAGTCATTTTCCCAAGTACTTCATGTCAGCTAAATGCTTACAATTTTCCTCACCTAAAACATGTAAGTTCCCAGCACTGGAAGCATTTTTCTAAAAAACAAGAAAGTTTCAACAGCCTTAAACATTTGTAAGTGATGCTACCTAGACAGAGAACAAGTTAGTCTCGTTGAGAAATATACATCACGACTAACCTCACTGCCAGACAGTGGCATCTGTTCAAACCTGTCAGTACCCCGACCTTCGCCGCTGCTCCTTTAAGTCACCCATTCCCCAGGCTTTACCCAGATGTGTTCATTCTGTCGTGCAAAAGAAACACATCAGAGTATCTGTACAACAGTAATCCTAAACCTTCTAATTATCCTCTTTACAGATTTAACGTTATTAAAATTCATTGACACAGTTTACATTTATTGCACATCTAGACTAGTTTCCCCTTCTATGGTGGGACCTTTATTTCCACCTGCCTTTATTTTCTTACATCAGAAATAGTTGCCTAAATGTCACTGACTTCATTTAACTCAGCTTCTTCACTTTCAGCAGTCTACTGCAGTCCTCATAGCATCCTAAAATAATCCTAGATAACGTTGTTCTGCTTGCTAAGCAACACCAAAAAGTTTTCTTATCGTTCTTATTGTTGCCGCATCTTAGCTGTGCGTCTGTGCTTCGATTACACAAGTAGATGTAACAATGTTTTAAAATGATTTTGGGCCACCCTCTCCTATATTTCTTGCAGGACTTCGGCCTTTAACTTTTTCCATCCTGCTTCTGATAGTTGTGTAGCAGGTTATAAACAACAGAAACTACATCATCATTTGGCTTGTAAACACTGTTAACATTCACTTCCTTTTCCTGAGGTTCCACCCTCTTTCCTGTCCTCTGTCTGTCTTTCTCTCTGTGTGTCTCTTGTCTCTCTCTCAGCGATGTACTTCAGTTTTTGTTCTGATTCACTATGCTTGTTGCATTCAGCTTTTCACAGGACATAAAACCATGTCCTTCCATCTTGTATAAACTACACCATGCTTTTCTAATGACTTTTTTTGTCGAACTGCAAACCCTGCACCTCTGTAGTCGTTTACAACATGACCCTGTTTTCCATAATGGAGGCAGGACTTAGGCTCACCCCTTGTCAGAACCAAAAAACAAAACTGTTAGGTAAATGCTGCACCACAACATACTGGCATCTTAGCTTCACCTTATATTCCTGTGCTCTGTACTACCTCCCAATCAGGTCTGACTGCATATTTAATACTGGCATTCATTTCTGGTGCAGGTAAAGCACTGAAGACTGAACGTGCCCCATTATACTTTCAGCCTGGGACAGTTGCCCCATTTGCCCAACCTTAGCTATGCTTCCGTAAATGTAACAATGTCTGCAAATGATTTTGGGCCACCCTGTTCTATATTTCTTGCAGGAATTCAGCGTCCATCTTTTTTCCATCCTGCTTGTGACAATTATTTAGCAGATGACCTGCCAGCCCAAACTGATCTGATAATTTAGACAGTGACAAAGAAACACACTGGAAAAAGTAGCACTTAATGTTTTACTAGCACAGCTGAGCTAGTTTGCTCCCTTTGAGGTTAACAGCATGTGTTAAGATATATGTATATTGTGGAATCTGTGGTAGAGACCAGGAATCACATGATGAAGGTGTCTATAAGGGGTGGGAGATGCTCCATGATTATTTATGTTTGGAGGCAGACACTTCACTTGCAGTGGGCCATTATTTGCCAACATCTGGTATGTTGCTGCCATGTGTGGGTGAAGTTAGGGCCTTATGGGAAGGGATGGAGAGAAGTCAGAACAGTAAATGCACTGCTGCGGTCATGTGTGGGGGAAGCTAGGGCCTTATGAGAAGGGATGGAGAGAAGGCAGAATGGTAAATGCACTTATAGAGCAGACTAGATAAGCATATTGTCTCTGTCATCAGGGAAATATACTGTAATCATATTACCCTACTTAATACAGTTTCATGGTGTAGTGTTTCTGGAATGACTTGCACAGTACTGTAACTGAACTGCAAGCAAGATTTTATAACCAGTATCCCTTCTTTCTGTGCAAATTGGATTGGATTTATGTGACATCGAAACACATGCATACTGGACTACAGAACAATGAAGCATTCTTTAACTAGCAGCATATTACTTGTAATGGCAGTGCTAAAGAGTGCAAACACCATTTACAGTTTCACAGAGCAGTTCATATAAGTACTGGGAGAGAATGCGGATGTTGCCTGTTGTGCCACTGGCTTACTTTTTTAATAAACTGCTGTTATTTGGATCATCATCAGCTTCCCATCATAAAGACAGCATGCTAACATTACAGGTTTGTTGCTTATGATGCAACTAACAGAACTGATGCTTGCATTCACCTCGTGGGATGCTCTGGTCTCTTGTCAGTAATGCACATTTGGGCAGAAACATTTTCATTTCATTCTATTAGAAAGCACCTGTGGTTTGTGACAGTACCAGACCAGCCTTTAGGGAATGAGTTTCAGCTGTCAGGGGTCAGTTACTGAAGGTGTAAGTGTGTCCCAAGGGGTTCTTATCAGGTGTGGTAGTTACATAGTGCACATCAGTCAGTGCTTTGGTACCACTAGAGAAGTGCAAAGTTACTTCAAGGGGTGCTTTCCTGCCACTGAGCGTTCAAAGACTATCCAAGGGTATGGCTCCTGACCCTGGAAAGTACAAATTCTGCCATGGAAAGTGATTTTGTTCCACAGGAGGTGAACACACTGTCTAAGTGGGCACATCCAGCTATGAAGAGTACAAAGTTTGCCTGAGGGATACTTTCCTGCCATTGAAGGTGCAAAGACTGTCCAAGGTGGTGGTTCCTCACCTTGGAAGGTGTACTTCATTGCCACAGCAGTATAGGACAGTGCAGTCTGGGGCAAGTGGTTATGTACATGGAACACTGTTTTTTAGTGAACATTTTTCAGTAATTATTTGTAATGTTTTGTTTTCTGTGAACTTTTAGAAGTGTTTCCCGGGTAACAGACTGCATAACTGTTATAAACTACAGGAAAATAGGAATGCCATCTGTTTACAGGTTCCACTCTGCTAGCTTCTGCGGTAGTTTTGAGGTGTTGATCGTCATCATGGTGGGAGGGGTATGTCGAGAAAAGGATAGCAATGATTAGCTCAGCTGGGACTTATAGCAGGATATAAGTTATCATGAGACCAGGTGTGTGGTATCTGTTAGGGAAAACTTTTATTACAAAATTATTTTCTTTTTATTGCATAGTAGTCAGATTGGTATAGTTGCTGCCTACATGCCTGTTTTAGTTTATTGGTGTATGTGGCATCATACATGGGATTGTGTATCTGGAACATAGCAGGCCAAACAGTCTTGCTGGTTTAGAACCTCCTGCCTTAAGATAAGAGAGTGCTGCTTTGAGTGGATACTGCAACAGGTGCAGTAAGAGAGCAGCAGGTATACAGCAGCCTGAGCAGTAACGGACTGCTAGATGGCGTTACGCTGTATTCCATTACCAAGAGTGCAGTGTTGTATGGGACAGTAAATCCTTCAGGCAAGGAAAGACCTGCCCCATCATGACATACAAACACACAAGTGCGTCTAAACAGAAGATTAAGGGCTGAAAAATAACAGCAACTCAAGTTACGGAGTTTCATTTTTAATATGTCATGATTTGAAGTTCAGTTTATTTATTTGTTTAGTGTTTAATACCCAGACTGTCAACTGATTCAAATGGAGATATGACCCAGACATAAACCAAAAATTAAAATTAAAATAGATCAAAAATATGAAGTGCAACCATTACTAAACTAAAACAGGTACACTAACACTGAAATACTGAGATTGTTGTCACCTGAATCACTGCATTAAGGCCCACATCAGTCCTAGGATGTACTCTTTCCACTGTACACGCGGCTCTCATTAGGTTGATCGTTGATGAAACCGAGTACAGATAAGACAGCTGTAATGGCAGCAAATGGGGAAATCAGAAGAAGCTGAGAATTAAGACAGAATAAAAATACTGGAACAGGTTAACAACTTCAAATATCTGGGAGGGGTGGTTGAGGAGAAGGAAGTCTGAATAAAGAGGTCAAAGCTAGAATAAGAGGGGCTGCAGCCAACTGGAATAGAGTCTCAGGTGTAGTGTATGACACAAGAATGCCACAGAAGCTGAAAAGTAAGGTGTGCAAAACAGCGGTGTGACTGGTACTACTGTGTGGTACAGAAACATGGGCAGTGAAGGCAGAGGAGTAGTGAAGGTCAGAGGTGATAGAAATGAAGTGCCTGAGATGGATGGTAGGAGAAGAAGCCAAAGTAGCTCCATTTGCAGAACAGATTATGGTGGTTTAAACACTTGTGCAGAAAAGCAGAAGACAAAATGGTGAAGAAGATTTGGGACAAACAGGAAGAAGGTAAGAGGAAATGAAGGCTTCTGGCAAATGGATGGATTGTGTAAAAGAAGACGTGACAGTTAAGCATGAGTGTCGAAGGAGGCAGGAGAGTGGCACTGAATTGAGAGAGATGGCGACAGGTGACACGACACCCCAACCCTGTGATATCTACATTTATATATATATATATATATATATATATATATATATATATATATATATATAAATAGATAAATATATCATCATCATCTTTTGGCTTTTCCCGTTAGGGGTCGCCACAGCGGATCATCTCTTTCCATTTCTTCCTATCCTCTGCATCTTGCTCTGTCCTACCAACCGCCTGCATGTCCTCTCTCACCACGTCCATAAACCTTATCTTAGGCCTTCCTCTTTTCCTCTTACCTGGCAGCTCCATCCTTAGCATCTTTTTCCCAATATACCTATCATCCCTCCTCAGCACATGTCCAAACCAACGCAATCTAGTCTCTCTTGCTTTGTCTCCAAACTGTCCAACATGAGCTGACCCTCTAATATACTGATTCCTAATCCTATCCATCCTAGTCACACTGAGTGCAAATCTTAACATCTTTAACTTTGCCACATCCAGCTCTGACTTCTGCCTTTTTGTCAATGCCACTGTCTCCAACCCATATAACATAGCTGGTCTCACTACCCTCTTGTAGACCTTCCCTTTCACTCTTACTGGTACCCGTCTGTCACAAATCACTCCTGACACTCTTCTCCACCCATTCCACCCTGCCTGTACTCTCTTCTTCGCCTCTCTGAACTGTTGATCCCAAGTACTTAAATTCGTCCACCTTTACCAACTCTACTCCCTATATCCTCACCATTCCTCTACCCTCCCTCTCATTTACACACATATATTCTGTCTTAGCTCTGCTGACCTTCATTCCTCTGCTCTCTGGAGCATATCTCCACCTCTCCAGTGTCTCCTCAACCTGATTCCTACTCTCACTACAGATCACAATGTCATCTGCAAACATCATAGTCCACGGGGCCTCCTGTCTGATCTCATCTGTCAGCCTGTCCATCACCACTGCAAATAAGAAAGGACTCAGAGCTGATCCTTGATGTAATCCCACCTCCACCTTAAATGGATCTGTCACTCCCACTGCAGTCCTCACCACTGTCACACTACCCTCGTACATATCCTGTACCACTCTTATATACTTCTCTGCCACTCCTGACCTCCTCATACAGTACCACAACTCCTCTTTAGGCACCCTGTCATATGCTTTCTCCAAGTCTACAAAGACACAATGCAACTCCTTCTGACCTTCTCTGTATTTCTCCAATAACACTCTCAGAGCAAACATTGCATCTGTAGTGCTCTTCCCTGGCATGAAACCATACTGCTGATCACTAATCATCACTTCCCTTCTTAACCTAGCTTCTAATACTCTTTCCCATAACTTCATGCTGTGACTGATCAATTTTACCCCTCTGTAGTTACTGCAGCACTGCACATCACCCTTAGTCTTAAAGATAGGTACCAAAACACTTTTTCTCCACTCCTCAGGCATCCTCTGACTTTCCAAAATTTCATTAAACAATCTAGTTAAAAATTCCACTGCCATTTCTCCTAAGCACCTGCACCTCCATGCTTCCATTGGTATGTCATCTGGGCTAACAGCCTTTCCACTCTTCATCCTCTTCATAGCTGTCCCTACTTCCTCCTTGCTAATCTGTTTCACTTCCTGATTCACTATCCCCACATCATCCATCCCTCTCTCTCTCTCTCATTCTCTTCATTCATCAGCCTCTCAAAGTACTCTTTCCATCTACTCAACACACTCTCCTCTCTTGTGAGCACCTTTCCCTCACTATCCTTTATCACCCTTACTTGCTGCACATCTTTCCCAGCTCTGTCCCTCTGTCTAGCCAATCGGTACAGGTCCTTTTCTCCCTCTTTAGTGTCCAATCTCTCATACAACTCTCCATACGCCTTAACCTTAGCTTTCGCCACCTCTCTCTTTGCCATGCACCTCATCTCCTTATACTCATGTCTACTTTCTTCATCTCTTTGGCAATCACACTTCTTCTTCACCAGCCTCTTCCTCTGTATACTCTCCTGTACTTCCTCATTCCACCACCAGGTCTCTTTGTCCTCCTTCCTCTGTCCAGATGTCACACCAAGTTCCTTTCTAGCAGTCTCCCTTACTAGTTCTGCTGTAGTTACCCAGCTATTTGGTAACTCTCCACTGCCTCCCAGTGCCTGTCTTAACTCTTCCCTAAACTCCACTTCACAATCACCCTTTTTTAACTTCCACCATTTAATCCTTGGTACTGCTTTCACACTCCTCCTCCTCTTCTTAATCACCGTCATCCTACAGACCACCATTCTATGCTGCTTAACTACACTTTCCCCTGACACCACTTTACAGTCTCCAATCTCCTTCAGACTGGCCCTCCTACATAGGATATAATCCACCTGTGTGCATCTTCGTCCACTCTTGTATGTCACCCTATGCTCCTCCCTCTTCTTAAAATATGTATTCACCACAGCCATGTCCATCCTTTTCACAAAATCCACAATCATCTGACCGTCTGCATTCCTCTCCTTAACACCATACCTACCCATCACTTCCTCATCCCCTCTGTTCACTTCACCAACATGCCCATTAAAGTCCGCTCCAATCACTACACACACACACACACACACACACACACACACACACACACACACACATTTATACAGTGTTGTCTTCCTGCTCCATTTTATCATCTCTATATCTGCTGAGTTTGATGGATGTCTGCTGCCTTCATTATGTCTCTGTGGTAGATATTTGTAGCAGCTAGCCATCTTGTGCATGGACAGTGTTTCTGTCCACAGTGCCAGTGACCCAGGAAAGAGGCATATAAGTATCTAGAACTAGATATTTCTGTGTGTGTGTGTGTGTGTGTGTGTGTGTGTGTGTGTGTGCGTGTGCGTGCCCGCACGCATGTGTCTGTGTCTTTGTGTGTGCGCATGCACATGTGTATGAGTGAGTGAGTGAGTGTGTGTGTGTGTGTGTGTGTGTGTGTGTGTGTGTGTGTGTGTGTCTGTGTTCGTGTATGTGTGTGTGCGTGTGCGTGTGCGTGTGTGTGTGCACGCGTGCACGCACGCACGCATGTCTGTGTGTGTGTGTGTGTGTGTGTGTGTGTGTGTGTGTGTGTGTGTGTGTGTGTGTGCATGCATGTGCATGTGTGTAGGGCTGGGGGTGAGACATTTTGTGGTCTAGCACTGTGTCTGAGAACCAGTGATGTCTCTTTCACATAGTCTTATAAGGATATAAGACTAACAATGGGAGAAGTTAGATGTCACACATCATTATATCCGTGTCTGATTATAGGAGATAAATTATCTCTAAGTCTTAAGGAGAGAGTATCTTAGTATTACAGGATCAGCAGTCTGTCCCACCAAAACATTCACCAACCCACAGACAGATATCCCCACTCTACAGTGTCAGCAGTCTGTCCCACCCAGAAAGTCACCAGCCCACAGATATCCCCACTCTACAGTGTCAGCAGTCTGTTCCACCCAGAAAGTCACCAGCCCACAAACAGATATACCCACTCCACAGTGTCAGCAATCTGTCTCACTGAAAAAAGTCACCAGCCAACAGACAGATATCCCCACCCCACATGTTAGCAGTCTGTCCCACACAAAAAGTCACCAGCCAACAGACAGATATACCCACTGCACAGTGTCAGCATTCTGTCCCACTCAAGAAGTCACCAGCCCACAGACAGATATCCCCACACAAATGTGTTAGCACTCTTTTCTACTGTTTCACTCACTGGCTGAGAGACGGGTGTACCTAGCTACACAGTATTAGACAGGTATACCTAGCTACACAGTATGAAACGGGTATACCTAGCTACACAGTATTAGACAGGTATACCTAGCTACACAGTATGAAACGGGTATACCTAGCTACACAGTATTAGACAGGTATACCTAGCTACACAGTATGAGACAGGATATACTTAACTACACAGTATTAGACAGGTATACCTAGCTACACAGTATGAAACGGGTATACCTAGCTACACAGTATGAAATGGGTATACCTAGCTACACAGTATGAGACAGGTACACCTAGCTACACAGTATGAGACAGGTATACTTAACTACACAGTATTAGACAGGTATACCTAGCTATGCAGTATGAGACCTGTATACCTAGCTACACAGTATGAAACGGGTATACCTAGCTAGACAGTATGAGACAGGTACACCTAACTACACAGTATGAGACACAATATGAGACAGGTATACTTAACTACACAATATAAGACATGTATACCTAGCTACACAGTAAGAAACAGGTATACCTAACTACACAGTATGTGACAGGTATACCTAGCTACATAGTAAGAGAGACGTATACCTACCTACATGTATCTGCAGTCAGTAAAAACCAAATGATCACTGGCCTCACATCTTGTCAGAGTGTCAGAGGTCAGTTTCACCAGCCACTCACTGGTCCACAAGAGATATATCCTCACTCCTAAGTGTTATTAGCCATCCCACCCAAACACTGGTCCACAGATAGATATATATACTCCACGATGGTACAATCAGTCTCACTGAAGCACTCACAGAGAGATATTTTCACTCTAGTCTCAACAGTCTGTCCCACCCAAATATTCACTGATGTATGACATGATGGGCAAGCTTATACATTCATAGCTGTAGTTAGTGTCCATATTTGTATGAACATTTGAGTGGGAGGTTACCAGTCTTTTGCAGATAGTCTTTAGAAGGCAAAGGACCTCAAGAAATACTGACACTTGCCTGAATCATGCTGATACACTGGAAGAGTTAAGAAGAAACTTTGTATATAGGACTTCCCTTAATGTATGTCATTCTGCTTTTGTTAAGTAAGTGCTGTTAGAAGTCATTGAAGAGCAGCAGTTTGAATCCCATCTGTGCCCAGAATGTGTTATGTTGGAGCACAGGTTTTATCCAGCTGCTGCACACACACACACACACACACACACACACACACACACACACACACACACACACACACACACACACACAGACACACAGTAATTATTTTTAGATCAGATGTTGGTATCCACTGGTGCCAACCAGTATGTCACACAGAGTGCTGCTAACTCTAGTTATAAGGGAACACTGGGGTGTCACTTACTGCTTTAACATGTATGGTAACAACACCCTACCACTACCTTTTATTGTGTCAGAGACAGGGGTGCTATCTTTGTAAAGCAAGATAATTAGTCAAACAGCTCTATTAACTGCTTCCACAAACTTGCCCACTCAATCTGAGCATTAAAAAAAGTGTTTAGAGTTACAGGCATTTTTTTAATTTAATTAAAGCATGCACTTTAGGAGATGTTGACTGCATATTTTTACACTACTCTCTTACACTCAGTGCAGCACAATCACTAAAAATATGCATGTGTGTGTGTGTGTGTGTGTGTGTGTGTGTGTGTGTGTGTGTGTGCGTGTGTGTGTGTGTGTGTGTGTGTGTGTCTACCATTTCCCAAACCTGCAGCTTCATCTATTTTCAGTGTTTTTATATTTAGACTATCAGCAGATGAAATGTTAGGCCATACAGCCATGATTTCTGTGTAACCTCCTTGTTAATGCAGCTACGGTATTCCTTGTGTGTGTGTGTGTGTGTGTCTACCATTTCCCAAACCTGCAGCTTCATCTATTTTCAGTGTTTTTATATTTAGACTATCAGCAGATGAAATGTTAGGCCATACAGCCATGATTTCTGTGTAACCTCCTTGTTAATGCAGCTACGGTATTCCTTTGTGTGCCAAACACAGTATGTTTCGCTGAAGATGTACATATACATAGTAGCACAGGACAGCTGTCTACTCAAGCTGCGTATTTGCAGTACCGGAGCTACCTTGGAATAGTGATATCAAGACGTTAAGCACCTGTCTTTGTAATAAAAAATCCAAAATATGTCACACATAATGATTTAACAAATAAGTTCATGTCTTTACAGTTACATGTAGTTAATAGTTTTCTTCATGTCCTGAGCTGTCACCTACTTAAATGCTCAACACTATTTTCCCTTAACTGATTTCTCATAAAAAAGGTTCAGTCAAATGTCACCCTTCAAGGTCTAATCCATACCTCATACAATTTCATACCTCTTGGTTGGCATTCAGTCATTTCTGAACTTTGAAGTCTGGCAGAAGCAGAACAAATAATGCAGGATCTCTCACAATTGTAGCTTTGCAGCATTTTAAGTAACAGAAAGAGGGACATTGAGGTGGTACAAATATTCAGAATGTAGGGCACAGACTAACTGCATGTCTGACTTGGAGAGAATGAAAAAAAGAAACAAATGGATACGTTTGTCATATAGAAGTCCACAGAACATCATCACTTGTTCCCCTGCACCCTTACTGCATTGAGCAGACTTTATAGGCAACTTCAAAGGGGCGCAGTCTTAATAATGTGTCATCTTGTTTCATATAAAATCTGCTTTTAAATTATGTTACTTCTACCATCCTCAACTAATATTTTATAGTTGAAACTGTCAGCCTGCACTGTTAAGCAAGCAATAATGCCCAACAAGGTGGGCATTATGAGAAATAACAGCCACTGCCTAAGTCTGTTGTGGGACCTGACACCTCAGGCCTTTGTACCCTATGGAACGGCTGTTATTTCCTTGTAACTCTAACCCTGGAGGATATTATTGTGCTTAGAAAATAGATTATCTGTTAAGCTGTCTGTTAAATTATTTTGTGTTTGTTTTTTTAGTACAGGATATGTAATAGTTGATGGAAGAAGTATTTTATACCCAAAACATAAGGTATGCAAGTATTTAATAACTTACTGGTGCTCTATTTATTGACCTGACCAAAACTTTTAACCTAGGAGATCGCAGTTTACTATGAAAGCATCTGGTTGACATATGCATTAGTTCGGATACACAACTCTGGTTTCACAACAGTCTTACTATGTTAAAGTCAACTCATCCCTAGCCGAATTCAAGCAAGGGGTACCTTAGGGCTTCCCCACTGCTCTCCTTTTCCTCTCCATCTACATAACAGACTACCCATCCCACCTTTTCCTATTTCTTTACATCGATGACTTGGACCTCTTCCAGTCTAACAGATCCTTAACAATCCTTTAGAAAGAAGTAACAGGATGACTCTCTCACTGTTAACACTTGTATGAGCAACAAAAACCTCTTCCACTACAAAAAGAATGTTCTTGTGTACCAAGCTAAACACCCCCCCCTCCTGATTACTAATCACTGATCAGAATAACAGAGCTTTAGAAAACTGAGCTTCATTCAAATACCTAGGAATTTGGCTAGACCCATCTACTAGCCAAGGTTGAGTATGGGCTAACCTAGTAACACACACTCCAAGAGAAACTCCATAATTAGTCATACTATCACCATCAGAATCTGCACGTTCACCCTACCATTCCCAGAGCATAAACAGCAACACACAATATGATAAAAAGCAAAATGTCTCCCAGTCAAACAAAGATCTGGCCTGCTTATATGTTTAAGTTTCAAACTGCTGTACAGCCACATGGTTTCCTCTCTGGCAGCCAAACTAATAAGAGAACCCTCTCTTACAACCTCAGAAATCAAAGCCACCAGATCCTACTGTATAGGCTCCTAAAACTAACCAGAATGCTTAGACAATGGCATCTCTTTATTAGGCTTTAAAGTATGGAATTTATCTGTACTGATCTCAAAGAAATCTCTTCTTTCCCAAAGCCTATACTCAACTAAAACATTACCTTCATGATAATGCTTCATGCAGCCATTACTTACCAGAATCTTGATGTATTCCATTAGGTTACCTCCTAGCAAGTTTATATGACAAATACAGCCAGCTCAGGAGTCACTCTCATTGCACTGTACATATTTTTGTGTGTGTGTGTGTGTGTATATATACACACACACACACACACACACACACACACACACACACACACACACACACACAAATGTACTCACCAGTTATAGACACTTTTTGATGGTGTACACCTCTGATGTCTGACAGTAATCAGATGAATAAATACATATATAACACACATACTAGTATATTTTAACTCATTGCTATCTGGACACATATAATCTGGGATTCAAAAAGATTCCCAGCATTTATGTAGACTGCAATAGCCAAAGTCACAGTTTATGCAATCATGAAAAATGTAACTGAGAGACAAGTTGAGCTGCAACGAAGAAAACCTCATTATTGCCTGTTATGTACACTGTGAATTGTGTGTAATTATCCATGGTAGTCCATGTTTTGTACAATGGCACAGGTACCTCCCCCTTCACTCTCCAACACACACAGTTTACACATGCATACACACACACACACACACACCCACACACACACACACACACACACACACACACGCACACACATCCAACTAACACACACACAAACACACTTGTATATACAACACACACACACACACACACACACACACACACACGCGCGCGCGCGCGCACACACACTCAATGTACATGACACCTCCGACTCAATCATACTCACAGACACACTCCTCCATTCACACATTCACACACTTTGACAGTGTTGATCCCCTAAGTAACCATCTTACTGCCACCACCCCAGCACACACACACACACACACACACACACACACACACACACACACACACACACACATAGTCTCACTCATGGACATTCCCTCACACTCACATATGTGCGCTCATGCACACAGACACACTCCTCCATTCACACATGCACACATACTGACAGTGTTCATCCCCTTAGTACACATGTACAGACACACACACACACACACACACACACACACACACACACACACACACACACACACACACACACACACTGCGCCCGCATAGCCACTTAACTTGACTGTCTACAGCTGAGATGTCTCATTGTGATTAAATGAATGAATTAATACTTAAATTATAGCCACCATAATGTATTTTATCTCATTGCTGTCAGACACGCACAATTCAAAGCATTAATATACACACATGTGCATACACACACACACACACACACACACACACACACACACACACACACACACATCCTTGTAACTGCTGCATTTCGTTTGCGTTATCTTTATTTATTTATTGTTTGGCTAGCTAAGCAAGGCTTTTTAAGAGTCACAGTTAGTAAACAGTAAGGAAATAGTTGCTAAGGTAAAAGATGTTGGTCACTGCAATAGATTTCCTTCCATGAACAGGAGCACTTGCATGTCTACCCTCGGGGGCTGTCATCAGCAAATGCCCTTTCTCCATCCCACAATGGGCCTGTCCATCCCTCCTTGCCAACAGCTCAGACTCCCGAAACCCTAATCAAACTTAGATTGCCTGGGTCATAATTAGGGCTTTATCCCTCTAGACTTTGTTGCTGGCATTAAGCTGCAGCCTTTTTTTGGGAAAGAGTGCAGCAAAATCACCTGCTACCCAGTTGTGCACTTCTAGGATTCTCACATGCATGAACACCAAGCCTTTTGCTGCTACTGTGCCACATACTCTTTCATGTCTCATGAGTTCTGGGACCCTTGTGTCAAAGATTAAAGGAAACCTCTACCATATAAATTGAGAAGTAGGAGGCAAGGTAGTGTAGTGAATGTGTTTACTTTTATTTTCAGGCACTGAAACACTCTTTTAACAAAGTGCTTCATTAGCAAAGCATTTAAGTAACACTTTTGGTCAAAAACTGTGCTGTTTGAGAATAACACAGTTCATAGAGTTTCATCTTGCCCTGTGGTTATGTATATCTGTATATTGAAAGATCTATATCTGTGTCTATATCTATGTGTACCAGTCCATATCAACTGTTAATTTACTGAAAAGCAATGTACTTAAAATTGGTAGAAGTATCAAAATTGTGAAACGATAAAACATTGAACTCAAAATACCTACTCCCACATGTGCAGAGAGTGTGTGTGTGTGTGTGTGTGTGTGTGTGTGTGTGTGTGTGTGTGTGTGTGTGTGTGTGTGTGTGTGTGTGTGAGGGTACGAGTGAGTGTTTTTATGGGTGTGATTGAGTGCGGGGTGAGTTGTGTTTGTAGATGACTTTATTTGGATATGTGTGTATTTGTGTGTGTGTGTGTGTGTGTGTGTGTGTGTGTGTGTGTGTGTGTGTGTGTGTGTGTGTGTTGGACTGTGTGAGACTGTATCGGAGAGTGTTTCTTTGGGTGTGATCAAGTGTGGGGTGGGTCATATTTGTAGATGATTGTGTTTGGGTATGTGCGTGTGTATGTGTTCATATGGGAAATAGGAAATTCACCCCAGGGATCACTTCTGTGGCTCTGCTCGACAGGGGCATAGGTAAATAATTTTCTTGGGTGGTGAAAGCCAGGGTACCTTTTTGGCTTGGCTTAAATAGGCCCTAGGGCAATAACCTAGTACGTACCTATGAACCTATGTGTATGGGGGGGTGACTTTACTAACACCTTGTCTGGGTCACTAAGGAGAACAGTAGCATAGCTCAGGTTTAACAGAGCAGTGTTTGATTCAAATCTCTACAGCTATACTTATCTCTGATTCACAGTTGCTTGCCAACATCCTAACTGACTGACCCATGTTGGGTAATTAGCATGGTTGGTGAGATTTTTTTTGAATCCTAGGGGTAGTCTTGGATGTAAAATTGTGGGTGGTAACTAACAGTAAAAACTTGTGAATCTACGTTTCTAGCCCATATCATACACCCTGAGAAAAATTCCTTTCTTTAACAGTATGAGATATTAATAAGAAAAGAAACAGTGGGACTTTATGGTCCGAGTCAAGGAAACAAAAGAAATGAAAAAAAAAAAAGAAAAGAAATGTACTGAAAGGCCTTTGAGCAATAAACTTTATGTGGGTTATATTAAGCATAGAAAAAATAAATGTGGAATAAATTAACCACACTGGAGAGTGGTGTTTTTCTTTAAGCTGCCCTTTGCAGTGGTTTCCCTGTGTATTTGACATTCTGCTTCCTACTCATCAGAAAAAAGTCCGGGGGGATCATTTCACGCTATGGCATTCAGTGGGTCACATTGTGAAAAAGCAGATTTCTGCTGCATTTCTGTGTAGACAAAGATGAAATGAGGCATGTATTTTGCTTATTACCCGTTGACCTGATCTACAAATATCATCCTTACTGGATAGAATAAACTATTCCACAAGTCCATTTGTTTGCGAGGGGCAGACATTTATGGCTGCTTTTATTCTGTATCATTTTCAAATGTCTTGAAGAAATGGTTGTCAGCTCCACAGAAGAACAGAAGCAAAATCCACCCACAAGTAGCCGTATCCAGGTGGGTTAGAGTAAATACACCCATTGTTATCGGTGTTATTAAAAACTTCCTATTTTTGCTAGTGTAAAAAAGAAAACATTTGACTTTAATATATTCCTAATACTTGTAAAAGTTTAAGCTGTAGTGAGGCGGTTAAGGTGGGGCTCGCTCCTTTCAATGTTTCAACATGTAGTTGAATAATTAAAATCGTTGATATTCTTTTGCATTTACATATATATATATATGTTCCAGCTAATAACTGATAATTAATGTAGAGCATACAGTAATGGATAGTAAACAGACTGTGTAGCAACGGAATTCACTGCCTATAAAACACACCTATTTGGAGCCCCCCTCCACTGCCAGATAGTTAAAAACATGATAGCGTACAAACGTGCTATTACTTATAATATCTCTGTTTTGTTTTGTAAAGGTTTAATTACCAATAAAAAGAATGGTTTGGCCCTGTTTCATGACCTAGCGTGATGGAGCCCTGACTGTGATCCTGAATATTTAAGTTCAGGATTTAAGCAGTGCCTCAGGAGATGCAGACGCTGGGTGGAGGGTGGGACTGAGCAGCATACAGCTTTCCCCTCTCAGAAGGAGGGGAGTAGTTTGGCCTATTGCAGTGTTAGACCCTGCAGAGGACAGCATATAGCAGTGGGACTGGGGGCTCCTGCCAATCTGATTTGGTAGCAGTCCTAAAAGGGGAGAGTAACTTCCTGGGAGTGATGTATATAGAAGTGTGCACATTCTCTTGTGAGAAGGATAGAACTGCAGGACTTTTGTTTAAACAAGTGCGCTTCTTAGCCACAAAGGGGCAGGGCAGTATGGCTTACATGTGAAAACTCCTGATGACCCTAAATGATGGCCCTCTGAGAGATAGTTTTTGCTGTGGACAGTGAAGAGGGTGAATGAATGGGAGTGAATAGGCCAACTGGCCAAGAGGCGGACTGGTGGTCTGCAGACAGCATAGGAGAAATAAAACAAAAAAAAGATAGATTTGTTCAGTTGTTGACAAGCAGTCTTTTAAATGATCACAGTCACTTAACTGACAACTTGTAAGCTATGAAAACTTTTTTCTTTAAATATTCAGCATCCCCTACAAAGTCGCACACATCTGCCACATTTGCACAACCCTTGCTAAGACAAAGGTAAGTAGCAGTGTTTGAACTATGATATGGTTCCAGACCAGTACATAAACCTACAGAACTCATGTCAGGGACTCTTACATATAAATAATAATGTTGTATAAGGACTTCCAGTGGCATAGCGATGGTCACTGCCTATTCTATCAAATTAGAGCTTCAAGAAATAATGACCATCTGCCCATGTGCACCTACAGGGTGAAACTAGAGGCTGCAGCAAGACTTACTGATTTAAGAAGGCTTGTACAGCAAGTCTTCACACCAACTGAATGTTGGTTGGATCCTGGAGTTCTGATGAAGTCTCTTGACATATTGGGATGAAAGCACTTAACTCCTACTGAATTGTTTATCTACTGGTTTTGTAATAAACGCTTTTAGGGTTTTATCCAGTTTATCAGTTATTTTTGGTTACTATGTTGTGTGGATCCTAGTCTAGTTGACACACTATCACTTGTTGTTATCATCCCTAGAAATGATTTCCTTTCAGAACTGAATCAGAAACATTGCTGCATTAAATACCGAATTTTTATATATTTTTTGTATAATACATGACTTAAGGGACCTATGCTTACTCCTTATAAACTTGCCATAAATCACCAATTTATACAGTTTCTTATTCTCTGACAGCATTTGAGTTGGCAGGGAATCAAAAGGAAAATGCTTTATTTCGCCTGCATGTTGAATATATTGACATATTTAATGGTAGAGTTTGACACAGTATTGACATCTTTTTCATGCCGTTAATATGCATTAAATGAAGGCTACAAACAAATGAAAAAGGTAAAATGCTGTACGATGTTTTTTTAACACCATCAATGTCAGTCATATCTGTAGTTTCTGTCAAAGAATGACAATGTGCCCAAACCTGGATATAATATTTGGGGAGCCTACATAATCTACACAATCCATGAGGAGGTCCTGCTTTGCTGAAAATTAATGTGTCAACCATTTTGTTTTCCTCAGTAGAAGATACAGCTGCTGATTTAAGAACTTTGCTCTGTTCACATGATTAAGTTGACTGTTAATATATATATATGTGTGTGTGTTTATGTGTGTGTGTGTGTGTGTGTGTGTGTGTGTGTGTGTGTGTGTATAAAATCCAGAAATTGGCCCAATGTTTGCAGTGAGACAAATAGTTGAGAAAAATCTAGAAATGAGGAAATAGTCCAAATGAGCATTCCTAGACTTGGCGAAAGGATATGACAAGGTCTCAAGAAAGCTGATTTGGGCAGTCCTGCAGACAGTGTTTTGAAGGCCCAGAAACATTAGTAGAATTAGTGCAGGCTATGTACCAGGACACAATGACTCAAGTATGCACAGTGTTTGGCCTCACAGTGGGGTTCCCAGTGGGAGTGGGTATGCAGTGGGGTTCAGCTCTGAGCTCCACTACTGTTTATACAGGTGATGAACTACATTAGCAAACAGGTTGGAGGGGACAGATCAACAAAGTTGCTGTATGCAGATGATGTGGCATTACAGGCAGACACTGAACAAGAACTTCAGCAAAGGATAGGGTAATGGAATGCAAAACTGAAGGCACATGGAATGAAACTGAGCACACATATGACAGTGGTAATGGCAGCAAATTGGGGAAATCAGAAGAAGATGAGAATTGAAATAGGAGGGAAGATAATGGAACAGCTTAACAGTTTCAAGTGTATGAGAGGAGTGATTCAGGAGAAGGGAAGTCTGATTGAAGAGGTCAAAGCTAGAATCAGTGGGGCTGCAGACAACTGGCATAGAGTATCTGGTGTAGTCTATGAGAGAAGAATGCCAAAGAATCTGAAAAGTAAGGTGTACAAGACAGTGGTGCGATCAGTACTACTGTATGGTACAGAAACCTGGGCACTAAAGACACAACAGCTGAAGAAGCTAGAGGTGATGGAAATGCAGTGCCTGAGAAGGGTGGTAGGATGCACACTGCGGGACAGGCGAAGAAATGAAAACATCAGAGCAGAAGCAAAAGTAGTTCCAACTGCAGAAACGATCCAAGGGAACACATCATGGTGGTTCAGGCACATGTGCAGAAAAGTAGAAGACAGTCCGGTAAAGAAGACTGGAGACAGACAGGAAGACGTCAAAAGGAAATAAGGGGGTACAGCAAAAAGGTGGATGGATTGTGTGAGAGAAGATCTGCAAGTCAGGCATGAGTGTTGAAGAAGGCAGGAATGTGGCAGTGAATTGAGAGAGATGAGACAGTTAACACGACACCCCGAACCGTGCAGAAAAGGGGGTTGATAATGATGATAAAATCCAGAGTGTCTGTCACTGTGAATTATGAGGACATCTGTACCCAGTTAATCTGCAGCATTCAGCATCTGTGAATGGGACTGAACTTTAGTGACTGCTCTATCTTACTATAGCTTGTATATTGTTCATAAGTGTGTACTAGGCCAACAACCACTGGGGCCTTTTTAAGCCTAGCCATGCATCCCAAATTTCTGACAAGTTCTGGTACCCTTGGTAGTATATAATAAGTTCAAAGGTGTACACTAAACTTTTTAAATGGTTCACAGATAAATACTAGGCTATCAGTTAGCAGACTGTTATCAGCCTGACTAATAACCAGACATCAGAATCAAACCTTGTACTTTGTATCTGTGAGGTAAAGACCTTAACCATTGCACCAATCCCCCCAAATATTTGTTTGTTTTGTTAGCCAGGTAAACCCACTGAAGACAAGTGTTCATTTTCAAGGGTGATATGAGAACTCTGTCCTGTTTATGTCTTGTTTTGAATCACACAGCTCTCTGTCAGAGGCTTTGGACTTTATTCACAAGAAAAAAATACTAACGAATATAGAGGACATGGAATGGTCTACACAGAGTCTGAAAAGACATGCAACTAAGAACACTTGGACTGTCAAAGAAAGTGCAGATAAAAAATTAAAAGACAAATAGGATTGTTATCAAATAATTCTAAATACTTTCTTGCAAAACTCTTTACTTAATGTTTTATTGGAATATATACACAAAGCAAAGGTAAAGTGCCTTTATTTTACATAATATTTTATTGGAATACATATACAAAACAAGGGTCTTTATTTTGCATAGGCATATACATATATCTATGTATGTATACATGTATGTATATGTGTATGTGTATGTATGTATATATATATATATATATATATATATATATATATATATATATATATATATATATATATATATATGGGTCTACTTTCATAGACCGAAGCGCCACGTCACTGACACCCGGAAGACCGAGACGGAACGACCGAACAGGTAGGTTACTGAAAACGCGATATCCCAACAGCTGAGAGACCGACAACGGCAGCGTGTGAGGGCGATACGGTAAGTGTGCGAAAATGAAAGATTTAGGATTGGGGAGCGGACAGGTAAGTGTACGATAGTGAGGGATTTTAGGTTAGGGTGTGGAAAAGGTGAGTGTGCGGTGGTGTCGGACTAAGGGTTCCGGTGAGGTAAGTGTGTGAAGTGACGTAGAGCAGTGTAGGGAAGTGTTAAGTGTGTCAGGGTTAGAATGCGGGTGGAGTGAGTGTGCGATAGTGACGGGCTGAATGTTTTAGGGTGGGTTAAGTGAGTTAGGGTTAGGGTGCAGGTAGGGTAAGTGTGCGATAGTGACGGTGTTGAGGTTTAGGGGTGTGTTAAGTGAGTTAGGGTTAGTGCGGGTTGGGTAAGTGTGCGTAGTGTCGGACGTTAGGGTTAGGGTTTAGGTTAAGGTTAGTGGATATGTTGTTGTGTGTGATGTGTAGTTGACGTTTTTTTGTGTCGGTGTTGTGGTGTTTGGTATTATGAGTTGTTGGTGTGGTGTGTTTTCGGTTGTTTGGGGTCGGTAACTTGTGTGTCGGCGATTTGTACATTCGGTCTATGAAAGTAGACCCATATATATATATATATATATATATATATATATATATATATAGATAGATAGATATATATCTATATATATATATATATCTATATATATATATATTTGTGTGTGTGTGTATGTGTATTTGTATGTACATATAAGTGTGTGTGTGTGTGTGTGTGTGTGTGGATATATATATATATATATATATATATACATATATATATATATATATATATATATATATATATATATATATATATATACCATATGTGTACTATAACCGGGGCACAGTTAACTTCATTATATATTCATGTGGGATACAAACGTCATGCTATCTTACTATTAATTCACGATTTCCAAAGTAAAGCATTCATGTGTGTTAGTGGTGGGGTAACACTTTAGAGTTTACTGTTTAGTCTATTATGATTACAATGTATGGAATCCCCGCAACAAAAGTGCCCTTAGGGGATAGTTTACTTAAGTTAGTTTTGTTTCCTCTTGACATTTTTGAAAGATGTTTATATCATGATTAATATATATGTCTTTACTTAAAATCTGCATTTCTTAGTGTAATATATCAACATTCAGTGCTTTACATTAACTAAATGTTCTAATTTTAATTCTTAACCTAATTTAAAGGGATGTAAATTATTGATTTATGGGGAAAATCTTACTTTCCCAACATTTTTAGAGAAGGGCTGTTCATGTTTTTTTTCACTGTGGAGGCTGCTCGTGCACTTTTTATACTTCTTTAGAACGGAGAAAACTTAGTTTGAAATTCCCGCCAAAAATGCTTTTTCTAAGCCTCTGTGACTGTTTCATCATGTGCACGAGCATCTACAGGGCACTAGCAGCAAGCTAGAGAACCTAGAAGCAAGAATACACTGAGTGATGACATCACACGACCTTTGAACTCATGCATGACTCAGAAACAAGTAAGTAAAGCTGAAAATTAAACTAGAAGAAAAAGTAACTGTTTTTTTTTTTTTCATCTTTTATGCATCTAAAGGTACGGAATCACTTTTAATATGTATTTTTAACAAGCTAGGACTTTAATGGAGTGATTATTTTACTAGTCTAATGAGGAAGATTGCATTTTAATGCTACTGTATGTCTGTTGCTTTGAAACACTGAAGTCTGACAGGATACCATTCTTTGCTTTGATAGTTTGCCCTAAATGATAATATATTAATATTTGACTACTTAAACAACCAATGTCTTTAATATTCTGAATGCAAAGATATATATAGGATTGAGTCTCCTTTTCATTCTGCTGCTTTCATACTTAAGAAACTTTAATCTATATTAGGTATTCTCATTGATGCAGATTTAAAGCAATATAATCAGACACGGTTGCAATGATAGTTATGATACTATGATTTAAATCTTTGTATGACCACATACACTGTAGGAATGGATTGTTAAAATGTTCTAGGTCACTCTATTCTGTTCGATTAGTATTAATAGACCAACATATGGTCCCCTCCCCTTTTTTTCTGTATTGCTATAGTTATAAACACAAGAGACTGTAATACAGGTATAAAATATATAGGTATTAGAAGCTTATGCCGATAAAGCAACTAGGTTAATTGTTGAAACTGACTCCTTATTTTCCAATACCTAGTAGTGATTTACACAATATTGCATACAAATCCACTGTGATTGCCTGATGGACTTTTTATGTTCATATTTGTTTGCGTTACCTTAGAAATGCTTTACTGTTTGTATATACTACATTTAAAGCAGAAGCTATTTATGTATGTTTTTGGTGTGTGAGATGGTGTTAAAGGGTGGTTTAGTTAATTTAATAACTAAACCTGAAACTTTAGGTTCCATGTATGTATGTTTTCTTAGTTATTGGTTTCAGAATTTGTTTCTAAAGATTTTTTGACTCATCCATGATACATAACTTCATGAATTGCGTCAAGTCATTATACTTAGAAGGTATTATTGATGCTCTAAATATAACTTTAACAAATGATATATAAACGCTTATCATTAAATATTAATGGCTTAAATAACAATGTCAAAAGAGCTGGTTTAATTAAATTCATTAAAATGTACATAGCTCAGATAATCTTCTTGCAGGAAACCCACTTGCTGGAAAAGGATTTGCAAAAATTATCATTTAATGGTTTTACAGTTCTCACAGATTACTTCTTTAGAGCCAAAAGGTGAGGTACTCTTATACTATGGAATAATACTTATACACTACCTAAAATTTTAAACACCTTTTCAGATAAAGATGGAATGTTAAGCTTAGTAGTGCTAGAAGTTAATAAGAAATGCTTCACACTGATAAACTCATATTGGATTCCTGGTCTAGGAACTAAATATGTGAAGAAATACTCAGATCTCATTACTTTACATGCAAAGAGAGAAATTATTTTAGTGGGAGATTTCAGTTGCTTGTTATCAGATGAAGACACCTCTAAAAATAGTAAGGTTAAACTAACGACACAAGCTAAAAAGGTAAACAGTTTTATAGCCTCAATGAATTTTAGAGACGTACACAATTTAAGAGTTCAAAATTCACTTCAATACACTCATTATTCTTTCCAATTTGGCACACAAACTAATATTGATAAGATTTTTTTGTGTCTAACACTCTTTACTCTAAAGTAAGTGATGTTGCAATAGAGTCATGTCCACTCTCTGACCACAATGCCTTTTTGTTCAGCTTGACTGTGAAAAAAGATGATATGATAATTTTTCAAAGAATCCCAGCCTATGTTACTAAGTTAAAAGGTTTTAAGGAGTGGTTATTAAGAGAAATAAATGAATTTATGGAAAACAACAATAATGGTGAAGTAACAGATATCATACTCTGGGATGCATTGAAAGTTCACATCTTTAGTGGAGTTAAAGCTTGGTATTTTCAGAGGAGAAAGGAATGGGACAAAGAACTTTCTGATTTACAAGCCAAAATAGATAAGTTAAAACTAAATTTAAAAGCAAATGATAAAGCAGTACTTACTGAAATTTCTAAGCTAAACCACAAATATTTAGAAATATTGAATCATAAGGTTACTATAAGCTTAGAAAAGATTAAACTACAGTCCTATTCAGTAAACCCCAGATATTTACATAAACTAGCTATCAGATCCAAACAAATTAATAAACAAATCACATTAATGAAATTAAATATAAGAATAATAACACAGTAAAACGAACAACTGATTTTGGTGATATATTAGAAGCCTTTAGAAATAATTATCGGTCAATCAATGACATGCAGTCACCACTAGATTCAGACAATGTAATAGATACATTTCTACAAGAAAATATCAAGACTAAACTATCAAAACAACAAAGTAGTACCCTAAATAAACAAATAACCTTAGCAGAAGTGAAAGAACAAGTTAAAAATCTGAAGGATAATAAAGTCCCAGGGTTAGATGGGATAATCCCAGAAATATATAAAATTCTTCCAGAGCACACAATAAAGTTATTATTAAACACATTCTCCATGGTTAAACAAGAATTAATTTTCTCTCCCTCGTGGAAATACTCAATAATTTCCCCCATTCTGAAACAAGGTAAGGACCCCCAACTATGTGCATCCTATAGACCCATATCATTGTTAAATATTGATTATGAAATGTTCATGTCTATCCTGGCCAGAACACTAAAAAATATATTACCCAGTCTAATACACTTTGATCAAACTGGCTTTATCTTACATAGAAAAGTACATGACAATATGATTAAGTTACTATCTCTAATAGACATTGCAAACAAAACCAAGAAACAATTAACTATTCCTTTCTCCTTTTCTCCCCGGGCCTCTACTGAAAATGGACATATATCCAGTCAGACTAGCCCGGTCAACAAATGTAAAATAAAATAAAATAAATAAACTATTATTAGTCTGGATATTGATGAGGCGTTCGATTCCCTTAGTTGGGCATACTTACAAAAAATCTTTAAAGAATTTAAATTTACTTCAGATTTCACTAAACTGATATTAAATATTTATAGTGATTCTAAAGCATTTGTTAAGATTGGTTCATGTCTATCATCCCCAGTAAAAATTCATAAGGGAACTAGACAAGGTTGCCCTCTATCCCCATTATTTTTCGCTTTAACAGTGGAACCTTTTGCTTCATTTATTAGAAATAACCCAAATATCAAAGGATTTCAAGTTAATGAGAGATACTGTCCAAAAGTTCAGCTTTTTGCTGATGATGTTCTACTAACATCCAGTGACATAGAAGGCTCTTTACAACATATCATGAATGCTATAACTCTATTTGGAAAAATCTCAGGGCTCAATTTTAATCAAAATAAAACCAAAACACTTTTAATCAATAAGAAAATAAATAGCAATTTGCAAAAGTACAATACATTCAACTGGGAAAATGATAAAATAGATTATCTAGGAAAAAGTATTAAGACAAAATGGAATGAGACTATTAAATTTAACTTCACTAAACTGGTAGCTATAATTAGTGACTTGACTAAAAAGTGGAACAAAATGTTTTTCACCATGGAAGACAGACTTACATTAATAAAAATGATTATTTTGCCCAAGATTTTATTTTACATATAATCATTCATTTTACCTCCTCCTAAAAAATTAATTAAACAAATAGACTCCCTATTACTAACTTTTCTGTGGTTCCCAAAGAAACCAGGAATAGCCTATAAATGGCATGTTGGAGTCTGGGACAGTAATGGGATTGGCTTTCCCAACATAGAATTATATTCCAAATCTGTTATTATTAACAGAATACTACACTGGATTTAATCCTATACACCTCTAGCTGGAAACAACTGCATGAAATACATATAACTTCCTCTGAGAACTCAGAAACCCAGTTTAAGGAAACCTTTGGAATTAACAAAATATTTTGGATACTCTGTGAATATTGCTTATATAATAAGAAATTTAGCCACTTCTTACATGGTACAAACCAAATATTTTATATTTTCAAAAATATAACCGACAACAATTATAGTCTAAAGAACACCTTTTTCATTACATTTCCCATAGCTTATACACCAGATCACCTAGATACCTTCAGTATCAATAAGATGTGGAATCATCTAAAGTTTTGGCACCAGTTTATAGACAATAAGAACATCCAACCAATGAACTTTCTCTTAGCGAGATATAATGTCTGTCAAGATAATTGGCTGTGTATTCAGTCTTTAAGACAGTTTGTTGAAAATAAAGTGAGAGTGTCAATAAATCTGGAAACTATTATACCAAGATTGATACAACTATTCATATGGTGTAGTTCGATGAACATTGAACATAAATTAAGCATACCACCTGTATATAAAATCCTACGAGAAGACTTGATTACTTTTGACGAAGCTTTTTGGAATTACTCCATAAAGATTAATGGTGAACCTTTATCTAACGATAGGTTAATAGGTTGATAGGTAAGTACTAGGCTGTCTGCCCGAAGGCATTTATAAGCCTAGCCAGAATGTGTTGGCTTTTGCCGCCCCCTTAGATTAGTTCCCTGTGCCTCTGTCCAGCATTGAAGTTAGTTCATCTTTGAGCTCGTGTAGGACGCAGCCTGGGACACCATCCGGTCCCATTGATGCTGTGATTTTGGCTTTGGAGAGGGCTATTTTAACCTGAGTGTCTGTGATTTCAGGGTCCCTACATTCTTCTAGTATAGTTATGGGCCCTTTTGGGGGTGAGAGGGGGGTGAAGTTTGCACTGAACCTGTCTGCCAGGATGTTGGCTATATCGGTTGGTTCAGTGTATTTTGTGCCATTCTGCACTAAGTCCGAGCAGATCTGAGAATTGCCACTTAGATTCTTGACATAGCTAATGAATGCCTTGTGGTTATCTTTGGAGTCCATGGCAATTTTTCTTTCGAAGCTAGCCTTGGATGATTTTATGAGGGATCATAGTTTCTTGCTGATACTGATCAGCGATGTCTTCCCTTCTTGGGATTTTACTCTTTTCTGCACTAGTTTCCTCCTTCTATTGCATAGCTTGTTTATGGCAGGGGTCCACCAGACTGGTTTACTTTTCTTGGAGGAGTGAGTTTTGGTTTGGTTTGGAATAGCACGATCCATGCATTCTTGTAGGTGCCCGTAGAGTGCATTAATAAAGGATTTTACAGCTTGGACAGCATTATCTTTTAGCATGGGGGCTTTTAAACTTCCCACCTCGGTCTTAAGTAATGTGAAGTTTGCTTTTGAAAAGTTTTTCACGGTGGTTTCTTTGACTGGGGGTGGTGGCGGAATCTGCATATCCAGAGTGATTAGTTTATGGTCATATAATAAGAAACAGTTATTAAATTCAATAAAAAACATTTCATCATCTTTATATTGGAGGCTATATACCTGGAGATTTATTCATAGAAGCTTTTACACTCCACACAGAATTGACCTTATAACCAAGAGTAATGAAAGCAAATGCTGGAGGTGTGGTGATATTCTTGAAGCCAACTGGGTTCATATGTTCATCGAATGTAGAATACTGGAGTGATTTTAGACATTTCGCAAAAGTCCTGTGGCCTGATAACTGTCAAATTACTAGCTGTTTGATATTATTCAATGTCCCTGCCCCAAGTGTAATTCCTAGACATCAGTTACCTGTTCTTTGGTTAATTCTAGCTATTGCTCAAAAATAGTTACATTGAACTGGAAAAATAAGCAAAATCTTATGTTTACTGAGTTTATTTCAATTGCAAAATCTGTATGTAAAACAGAAATGCAAACTATTTATCAGAAATCATCAAATGTAACACACAAAAGACTAGCTTGCCAAAAAATGGAGAGATTGTTAGATAAATGTTGATTACCTTTCTTGGATAAAACAAATGTTTATCATGGATGTTTGTATATAGTGTAAATAGTTATTATGTTTTATATTGTTTATTTTTAATACTTCATGTCCATGTTTATTAACAACATTTAATAAAAATGTTTTTGGAAAAAAATAGAAAGCCAGATAGTTTCCACTGTGGTTCTTGCTTCCAATGGGAGGTGAGAATGGGAAGTGGATTTTTGTTTTCTAAGAATTCTAAGGCATATCCCAAGAGTGCCCTTAACTTTGTCTAATTTATTATTATTTTTTTTTTTAGATTTTCAGAACCTTTTCTTTTTAAAAGGCTAGGGATCTACCTTTATTCTGGGCATGGTTACTAGGTAGATTTGGTGAATGTCTTTTTTTCCTTTATGAGTAAATATAAATACTAAGGACAATTATTCATTGAGCAGCACTGATTTTCTGCCATTTTTTTTTGGTCAATCCCTCCCCCCATAATTAGCCCAGTGAGCCTCCAGGCATTTCTGCATTTACCTCCTACTGTGCCTCTAGCTGTCCAATATTTGCATTAATTCCAAAACCATGTTACACTTTTTTATATTGAAGCATACCAGATGGCAGACGCGATGATCTGCGGTGGTGGTGCTGTGGTAGCGTTGTCGCCTCACAGCAAGACGTTGTCCCTTTCGATTCTCAGCTAGAGCGTCTTCTGTGGAGACATGCGTGAATGGGCGTACCTTCATTGAAGGTTGTGCATTAGGGCTTGCAACTCAGCACGTAAAAATCAACTGCCAGTCATTAGCGGACCGGAGTTCCGCTGTGGCGACCCCTAACCGGGAAAAAACAAAAGACACAACAACAACAACCAGATGGCAGACACGATTGTATTGATATTTGACATTTGTCAGTGAGTATTTGTTAGAATTGTAAGGTGATAACTTCCATTTGTTTAAAGGCTCAGACTACACCCACTGGGAGTTAAAGGTTCATACTCAAAAGAGCTGTACTGGAGGGAATGAGTTAAACTCACTTTGCCCTTCTCTGTATTTTTTCCCCTTAATCCTCTCAAGCCTATGAAGCCATTTTTGTATACTTCCAGTTCACACCAATACCTGCTTATGGCATCCAAACCTTTTTAGGTCTGGCTTCTTTAACTAAGAGACTTACCAACAAGTAATAGACAGTATTAGAAATGGCAAGGACCTACTAGCAAAATTACACTAACACTGCTAGTTTAGGATGTCCTGCATTGGAGAAATTAATCTTTGCTTGTCACTTATTGTTCATATTTTCATGACTGAGAGACTTAGATATTATTGAGGTGTGGAGAAAGGACAATTCACTGAAAATGCTGGCTTGTATTACACTATACTGAAAATATCACTAGCTGTTTGTTAGCAATTATGAAAATAAGTGTTTCCGTATGTATTTACTACTTCAGAAACAAGTGACTTACAAACTGTTGCATGACATTAGTTGAAACCTTACATGTTGTTGAAGGAAACTATCTGACATTTGTACTGTAAGCTGCACATCTTGAGAGATATTCAGTGTTATTTGTATTGCTAATTATACAAGTAAACGTATGTTTTCATATTTCTGCAAAGATCTCAAATAAACACGTACTTATGGAGGAATTTCTTGTTGCCAAGTGAAAGCTTATGTCTGGTTAACAAAGATGCCTTAGTAACATATGTCTAGGTTGTATAGTTTTAAATAGGAAAAAACTGTGTAAGTATAAAAACATATATTTTGGGGGTTGGGTGCATTATAATATATTACAGCATTTGTGGAAAATACTATAAATGCACTATTGTCAATGGAAAGAATATTCCTTATTGATAACCTACAGTTTTAGCAGCTTTTATTGTTCACAAGATATTTACATTTGTTTATCTTATATTTTTAGTTGATTTTTCAGAAATTGCTGTGGAATGCAAGCTGTGTATATGCTGCTAGAGGTGAGGCATTCCAGAGTACATAGGTGTTAATGAGTTAAATAGCTTTATCTGACCCCCTTTTTTGATGGAAATGGCTGTCTTTTCCAATGTCTGGGCCTTTGCTTTTTTTTTGTAACCCTACCTGTTTCCTTCTGTCTTGATTGTCCTCATTCAGTTTTTTTCTCTTCTTGGTTCGGTTTATTTCCCAAATGGTTCATTTTCCATCAGTTTTAAAGCCTCTCCATTTACGAGTGCTTTTTCTGCTTCTTTTATGTTTATAAATCAAGTTAGCACTGAGGCTTACTACTTCTGTGATGAAGCAGTTTTATTTTTAACCTTCTTTTTTTGGTCATTGCATACTTTGTCCATTAAGCCTCCCTTTAAACAAACTAACTCATGTGATCCCCCCAAATGGGCTGTTATCCTTTTGTAGAGAGAAAGGATGACATCCTATCTTGAGTATTGTGTGTTAACGCTAATGCTGTCCAGAAACGGACAAGCAAGGTGATACACAGTTTGCAAAGAAGCCACGTAAAGAAAAAGTAAATCAAAGGGTTTAATGTGTACACCCTTAAGGCAAAGTGCCATAAAGAAGACACAGTTAAGAAAAGCTTACCCATATCTTAAAGATACTGATGAAGTCGAAAGGAGCAGCATCTTTCAGAAGAACTTTGCAAAAAAGCAATAGGCGGCACACTTGAAATACCACTGAGGGGTTAAGTAGAAATTAAGATGTGTCATAAGAAAAACAGGTTTCACAAATACATATATGCAAATATTTCAAGCATGGGCATTAATGCCCTTCTGGTTTGCCAATATACCAAAACACTTGCTCCTATAATAAGTGTCCAGGCGGCTCTTAAAAATATGTAAACTAGTACTTGCTTTAATGTAATAAATTTGGTAGTCTGTCTCTCAGAGAGCCAATTAGTACACATCTCATTCCTGTGGAATCGTCTGTATAGGTTGTATGATGATTCTGTATTACTTTTTGATAACCCCAAACATTCCCTGAGGTATTTGTCTGTAAATGCCGTATATATCCGAATAAGATCTCCTCTTAGATATCTGTAAGAGACACTGTACAAGTTCAGATATTTTAGTCTTTCATAATAACTTAAATTTTTACATCCATGGATGTCTTGGTATATTTCCACTGTATGCCTTCCAGTTTACTCATGTTTGTTTTCTTATAAAGTTTTCATATTCCATACTCAATTTTGTGTCTAATGTAACTAACAAACAGTGAAATAATCATTTCTGATTTTCTAGACTTTATAAACCTTTTTATACAAACTATAGATGTTCGTCGTCTCCCATTGCTGCAGTCCTGACAAATGGGTACTCCGCTGCCCACCATCGGCCCGAATATCAAAGGGCTAGAACCGGCGTCGGTCATGGGCACCTGAGACTGACACAAGTACTTGTCAGTACAAATGCGCATGACCGACGCCATAACCTCAGTCTTTCTTGCCGCATGGTCCTAAGCAGAAGCAGTTTTTGCAAGTGCCGTTCGGCGTTCTGGAATTGTCGATTTTCGAGTTTCAGACCGGATACCAAGTTGGCTAAGTACCCTGTTGGGGACATTTTTTGTCTTTTTCTTGCCTCAGTATTGACGGATGTCAGAAAAAGTTAATAACTGTATTTCTTGTGGGAAACAGATTCCTCATAGGGATTACCATTCACTCTGTATTCCTTGTTTAGGGCCTGAGCACGACGTTGTTGGGTGTCGCTTTTGTGCTACTTTTAACAAGCGTACTATTAAACGTCGGTTGGACTGTGCTAGGCTAGTGTTTGGTAAACGTTGTAATTATAACATGCCGTCGGATTCTCCGACGACTGGTTCTTCTAAGAAGCGCAAAGAAAAGTCTTTGCGGTCCAAACAGGATGAGGTGTCCACTCCTGACGTCGGTTCTGTGGAACCACTGACTGCTTCAGTGGCTCCTTCTGACAGTTTACCTGTGTGTCAAGGGGAGCCTTTGTTACTGCAGGAAGTGGCTTCTCCTGTGTTAGGCCAGGCTGAGGGTGCTTCTTTGTTGTCTGTGGCTTCCTCCCCTCATAGGGTAGTTAGACCTCCTCCTTCTCAAGGCAAAGGCCATTCTAAATCTAGGTCTTTCCCTGCTGGTGCTCATCCCCAGGGTCCAGCCCCTAGGAAGCACATGTTAAAGATGGCTGAAGATTTGATTACTTTAATTAGAGGTTCCATGCCCCCCCCTGTGAAGAGGCCCAGGATAGACACAGAGTTGGAGGGTCTGGTTCAGTCTTCCAATGAGTCAGATTCCTCTGTGGAAGAGCTTCAGGATTTCCCTCCCTATTCTGATTCAGAGGCTGAGGACGCTACCCCCTCTGCGTCCCCTCCAGAAGATTTTTCTTTCTCTGAAACTTTGCATTCCATGAGGGAACATTTCCAGTGGGATGGCCAAGATTATTCTGATTCTCGTAAAAGGCTAAGAGAATTCTTGTTTTTACCTCAGCACAGGCCTTTGGCTATTCCCCCTGTACTGGATGTTGTTCAGGATGTATTTTCTGAGGCGGCCCTTAACCCAGATTCTCTGCCTCCTGCCCCAGTTAAACCAGATAGATACTACAGGGTTCCGGAAGCTCACAAGTACTTGTATAAGAGTCCTAGGGCTGATCCAGAAACTATTTCTCAAGTCCCCAAAGTTGTTAAGGCTTCTGTGGTTAAGAATCCAGTTCCTCTGGACAAGGATGCTAGGGCCCTGGATAGGTGGGGTAAAAAACTGTATACCTCTTCTACTTTGGCTATGAGAGCTTTAAATTGTCAATTTCATATGCTCAGGTATCAGAATTATTTGCTAAGTCAATTGAAATGTAAAGTTGATGCTTTAGCTGAAGGTGTTGACTGTAAGGAGCTTCAGGATTTAGTGCATGCTTCTGACCAGGTTGGTAAGCATTCTTTGCAGTGTGGTTTTGATGCTTTACAAGCTTCTTCCAGGGTGACTGCTACTAGTTCTGTTGTTTGCAGACATGCCTGGCTTAGAGATCAGTCCTTGTCAGAGCATGTTAAGGCTCGCATTATGGATGCTCCTTTGCAATCTGATGTTCTTTTTGGCCCTCCAGTGGAATCAGTTTTGAAAAAAAATGGAGGAAAAAGCTAAGTCTATGCAGACGGTAAAAGACTTCTTACTGGTTCAGCCCCCTAAGTTCAGTAGGAATTGGCCTGCTAAGGGATGGTCTTTTCCCTCTTCGGATTTTCATTCTAGGGGCAGGTCGAGGCGTGGTAGAGGTAGGGCTTCCTCTCAGGGCCCTGTTACCTCTAGACCTTTGAGTTCTTTTACCCCTTCTGCTGGGGTGGGCAGGGGTCAGTCCTTTCGGAAGCAGTCCCAATGACCTGTGTCTTCAGCTGCCGGACTCTGCTTTGCTGGCAGCTCCTCTAGGAGGAAAACTGGGGCTTTTCAAATGGAATTGGCATTTGGTTACCCAAGACAAATGGGTATTGGACATTATAACTCGAGGCTACAAGTTTTATTTTCACACATTCCCTCCTTTCAAAGGTATGCCGGATGTGCCTCATCAGTAAAGACTGGAAGCGCAGGCACAGATTTTTTCTCTGCTCCGGTTGGGAGAAATACAGGCAGTTCCTTCTGTGGAAAGAGGCACAGGGTTTTATTCCCGTCTTTTCTTAGTGCCAAAGAAGGGAAATACTTGGAGGCCCATTCTGGATTTATCTATTCTAAACACCTTTCTGGAAATTCCGAAATTCAAGATGTTAACACTGCAGCAGCTGTTGCCTATGCTAGGCAGAGATCACTGGATGGTGACTTTGGATCTCAAGGAGGCCTATCTTCACATTCCTATCAGGCCCAGTTGCAGGAAATTCCTGAGGTTTCGGACTGGGAATTTGCATTATCAGTTCTCTGCATTGCCCTTTGGCTTATCTACTGCACCCAGGGTGTTCACGAAAGTCCTGGCTCCAGTAATAGCTTTTCTCCAGCTAAGGGGAATTCAAATTTATCCTTATCTGGACGATTGTTTGATACTAGCTCAGGGCGAGCACGAACTTCTTCGACATCTGCAGTATGTGATGACAGTTTTCAGATGCCTAGGGTATTCTGTGAATGAAATAAAGTCCAGTCTAATACCCTCACAGGAGATGTGTTTTCTGGGTGTGAGACTGAATACAGCTACTCAGATGGCATCTCTTACCCCGGACAAACAAAGAAATCTTCACCTATACTTCCAACAGCTATCCGTAATGTCCAGGCTGACTGCAAGGACAGTCCTTCAAGCCTTGGGGTTCATGGCATCTTGCATTCTAGTACTTCCCAATGCCAAACTGCATATGAGGAAGCTACAATGGTATCTCAAAAGCGTTTGGACTCAATACTGCCACGATTTGGATACTGTCATTCGGATTCTATCTTGCATTCAGAAAGAATTTGTGTGGTGGGCTCAGGAATGTCACCTAAACAAGGGACTCTCTGTGACCCAACCGGAGGCAAGTCAGATATTAACGACAGACGCCTCGGAGTCGGCCTGGGAGCTCATTTCAAAGGAAAATGGATTCAAGACCTTTGGCCCCCAGAGCTGCTTCACTTGCATATCAACATGAAGGAGATGCTGGCAGTTCAATTTGCATTGAAGGCATTCAAGGATCTACTTCGACCGGGACTGGTGTTGATTCGAACAGACAACACAACTGTCATGTGGTACATCAACAAGCAGGGGGGAACTCATTCTTACCCTCTTTGCAGACAAGCAATGCTGTTATGGGAAACTGCTTTGGATCTGCACATCACTCTTCGAGCACAGTTTCTGCCAGGAGCACAAAATTCATTAGCAGATGTTCTGAGCAGACAGATGGTGGATCCTCACGAATGGAAGTTGGACCCTCAGGTATTTCTTCAGTTGACCATGGCTTGGGGAACTCCAGACATAGATCTGTTCGCTTCTCCTCTGAATTCCCAACTACCTCTGTTTTGCACAAGGCTGTTTCATCTGAAAGCCTGGAAAATAGATGCACTATCCTTCAGTTTGAGCAACCTTCACGTGTATGCCTTTCCTCCTCTGCCTCTTCTTCCAAAGGTCCTGTTGAAAGTCAGGAGGGACAAACCTTGCATGATCCTTATAGCACCGGATTGGCCTCGTCAACATTGGTACCCTCTGTTGAGGAGCCTAATTCACGGGACACCTTGGCCATTACCACGGATTCCTCACTTATTGTCTCAAGCAGACAATCATTTTCTCAATGTCAGGGTGCAATCCCTACACCTGACAGCCTGGCATTCAGTTTTAGAGGATGGGGCCTTCAGCTCCCTCAACAAGTTTTAGATGTCCTTTTGGAAGCCAGGCGTCCTAGTACTCGAAAAGTTTATGCTGATAAATGGAAGAGATTTTTTCTTTGGAGTTCAGCTAAAGGCCTTGATGTCACTTTGCCTAATTTGAGTTGTACTTTGCAATATTTGACTATGTTACTGGACAAGGATTTGTCCTTCTCTTCTATAAAAGTGCATGCTGCAGCTATTTCTGCTCACTATGATGGTGATCCTCCTTTATTTTCACATCCTTTGCTTAAACAGTTTCTTAGAGGGGCAAAGAATATAAGACCCCCACGGAGGGCTCCTACTCCTGCCTGGGATCTTAATTTTGTTTTGGAAAAACTGACTCTGCCTCCTTTTGAACCTGCAGCTACGGCTGAATTGAAGTTGTTGTCCTGGAAGACTGCTTTTTTATTGGCTGTTACTTCTGCTAGAAGGGTATCTGAATTACAGGCTCTCATGGCAGTGGAACCTTTTCTGATTTTTCACCAGGACAGAGTTTCCTTGCGTACTAATCCTACTTTTCTGCCTAAGGTAGTTTCTAATGTGGCATTGAACCAATCTATACATTTGCCTACTTTTTATGCTAACCCCCAAAATGAAGGGGAAAGAGTTTTGCATTCTTTGGATGTGCATAGGCAGTTACGGTATTATTTGTTCAGAACCAATGAGTTCAGGAGATCTCAACAGTTATTTGTTTCGTTTGCTGTGGCTTCGAGTGGGAAAGCTGTCTCGAAGCAAACTATTTCCAAGTGGATCGGCCATTGTATTGCTTTTTGTTACTCTCATCATGGAAAAGAAGTTCCAGTTGGGATCAGGCCTCATTCTACTAGGGCTACGGCCACCTCTACTGCTTTTTTGAGAGGGGTAGCTACTAAAGACATTCTAGAGGCAGCTACTTGGAGTTCTGTACATACCTTTACAAAGCATTATCATTTGCCTCTTTATTCTAGGTCTAGGGCTGGGTTTGCCACTGCAGTCTTGCAGGGCATGTCTGCAGCTCCTCCTGCTATTTAGTTGGCCAGCCTCCCTTTTTCCGTTGCTCTGGGATTCTACCCATTTGTCAGGACTGCAGCAATGGGAGACGAACATAGTACAGTTTTGTACCTACCATAAATGTAGATGTTCGAGGATCTCCATTGCTGCAGTCCTATTTTCCCTCCCTACTTCCCCCTTTTTCTTTTTAGATTGGGGTTTTTGGGTGGTGTTTTTTTTTTTGCATTCTGATGTCTGAGGCAAGAAAGACTGAGGTTATGGCGTCGGTCATGCGCATTTGTACTGACAAGTACTTGCGTCAGTCTCAGGCGCCCATGACCGACGCCGGTTCTAGCCCTTTGATATTCGGGCCGATGGTGGGCAGCGGAGTACCCATTTGTCAGGACTGCAGCAATGGAGATCCTCGAACATCTACATTTATGGTAGGTACAAAACTGTACTTTATATAACTGTCATTAACCAGTTGGTTGATATGATTAGAAAAGTTCATAGCTGAATCTACCCATATAAATGAGTCTACAGTTCCAATCACTGTGGATTGTATTAAATATTCACCTTAAAATTTATGTCTCTCAAATCTCATATGCTTAGTTTTTGAAGCATTTATCAGCATATTATTCACCTGTGCCCAAATGATCAATTTAGTTAAGTTATTTTGAAGACATACCTTATCTGTAACACATATAATCAGTTTACCCAATTTCAGGTCATCTACGTATAGACTGTAGAACACCTCAGATGAAAAAGTTAGATCTGTAAGATACAGTCTAAACAAGTAAGGGCCTAGGACAGAGCCCTGTGGGACACAGTGACTGTAACCAAGAATTTCACCTGTCCAGTTGCTGTATGATACTTGCCATGTCCTATTTGTAAGCCATACAGCTGTCTATCTTATCAAGACTACATCAATACCTAGTTGTTCTAATTTATTGATCAGTGTTTTGTGTAACCCTGTCAAATGCTAAAGCCAAATCTGTGTAAATTACATCACAGCACACTTTTTTATTCATAGATGTTATTATACTGTTATAGAACATCATGTTACAGGTGGTAATGGATCTGTTTTCAACATATGCATGCTGATATATGGTTTCAAGTCCCAACCTATCCAGTTCTGACAATAACTTATCCAGTATTACCTTCATCATTATTTTTCCACAGCATGAAAGTAAACTTAACTGCCTATATGATTCTGGGTTTGTCCTACTCCCCTTTCCCTTAAAGACAGGTTTAATAAGTGCATGTCTCCAATCTTGAGGAATCTCACCATATTTATATGACCTAGTGAATAATTGATATAATGGTACTGTGAGTTCTTGCTGAAGTGTCCTCAGGTCATTGTTACTAATTCTGTCTCCTCCCTGCACTTTGGATCCAGTTTTTGCAGTTCTTTTTCAATATAATCTAATTTAATTCCGGTGTCTGGGGTTACCTGGATGTCAGTAGGACAACTTACCACCCCTTTTGTGGAGCCAAACCGTTTTGCATAAGATTTTGTAAATATATCTGTAATCTGTTGTACTTGAGAATACATTTTAGAGTATGCACACAGTTTATCAGTTTGTATGTCTTTACTACTTCCACATCTTCTGTATCTGCAAAAAGGTTTCCTATTGTGTTCAATATCTTTATATAATTTTTTTTCAATTTTTTCTTGATCTTGTCTCACACTATACTTAATTTGTTTATCTAGCTTATTTCAGTTTTCAATGCTGTAGTTTGATCTCTTTTCCATTTCTTATATTTTTTGTCTCTCACCTTAGTCAGGTATCTTGTTCTTATGGAAGTATATCCCCCTGATGATTTATGCCTAGATCATTATGTTTCACATGTTTTTATTTTTTTGCACTCAAACAATTTCTCTTTCAAAACTTTCCACATTCCACTTGCAGTTTTTCCACTGAACACATCTTTCTATTTTTACATAGTGACTGTTTTGCTTCTGTATAATCTGTAATTAACTTCTGTGCATTAGTTTAGATTTCAGTTTAGTAGAATTGAAAAAAAATAATTGTCAAGGTGCTCCTTACTGTGATAAGTTTGAAGTCTTCTTAAGACACTAGGTCTTGCTGGCTGGATTCTGCTGAAATCAAAGTCTAGTTATCACAGTCTGTTGCCCACAGACACTTGCAGAGTGTACACTGATGCAGCACCATAACTGAGCAGTAACCAATACATTACTTTTTATAAACAAACCACACGTACTACTGTTGCAGCTTTAGTTACACTGTATGACTTTACTTCTCAAACAGCATGGATGATGTGAGAAATACAATACAAAAAAATATATCTAACAATGTTAACTGCTATAGTCTCTTTATAGTAGTTTTACATCCTGTTTTTCTCCATGGTACTCTATTTTAGGCTTTGCATGAGAACATCTGTTTGCTGGTGTTTGCAGAAAAACATGTAATAGAATTGTTTTCCATCCTGTAGAGAAACAATGCTGATATTGTCTTTAAGAAACATCTTGTGGAAAAACACATACAAATGCTGACTTGATAAAAGCATGTTCATTCAAACTTCCTTGGTTAACAGTGTTGTATGATAGAAACATGTACATATTGTTTTCCTGTTGTCTTGTCTTTAAAGAAACAGGTTAACTTTCTTACTGACAATGTGAAATGCATACATCCATGTCTTAAGTCTGTAAGAGGTCAGCTTTTTTGTTGAGTGTGAAATGCACACATTCTGTAGGAAAACATGTCCATTAAGCAAATTCCTTATTTTCCAAGCCAGTCATTTTAGTATGGATGCTAATCACATATTGCTAAACTCTATTTCTACATTTAAGCAAGCATTGTTTTATACCTTATTTATGTTGCATATTTCTACTTTCAACCTTTTATTCACTGTTAAATACACTCTAACAATCCCCTCTTTTTATTTTAAAATGTACTCAAAACTCTTTATACTGACATGTATTTTTTGATCAGATTATATAGAAAACACATTAAGAAACAAAACTTTTAGTCTTCTTTTGATACAAGTCAAAATGCAATTTTACATAGGTAATGCAATGATATCAAGTATTACTACTAAAACAGAATGTATCTAACAACGTTTTCTTTTGCAGACCATTCTGTGAAAATATTCCATCAGTTATGGGCTGTGTCTGCTGTAATTTTATTTTTTGACTTGATTAATTTATTCTTTTGCAGTCACAGATTTTCATTTATGACTTAGAACTCTTTTATTACCTCTTTGCAACTGTTGAATTAACTATTTACTTTTATTAATCATTTTGTACCAAAAGATTAGAGATAGACTAATATGTATAAGAGACAAAAACTATGTGCTACTGCAAGCATTTATTCACTGCTGAAAATATACAGTTTCAATGTCATTTAACCATAACATTGTGGTCATATCTCTGAACTGCTCATTAATACCTTGGCTGACAGTGGAGTGAACATATTAAACACCTTGGTAAAGTACTGAACTGTGCTTCGATAATAAATATTTGAATGCAATTATTTCAGTATATTTAATACTTGAGGATTTAAAAAAACATGATTTGTATACTAAAGAATGCTATGTAGATATTAGTCCATTAGCTGTATGAGTACAATATTTTAATATAACTTTCCTCTAACTGAGGTAACCAATACTAGTACAGATAAAATGGTGGTCCAAAAACAGTGATATAATTACAATTAGTAATAAAATTACAACTTGACAAATTACTTTTAAACTTGTTACATTACAATGTGTCCTTATACAGTATATATTTACAAAGACTGTTTGCTACTCATGCATTTCAATCTAGTAGGTACCCTGGACCCATATTTTTAAACATGGTTTTCCACACATATTTATTGCTAGACATTAATTTCATTTGTACTGAATTATTTTGTTTTTGTACATACAAAAACTATAAAGTATACTTGGTCTAATCTTATCAATTTAGTAACATTAACATCAAGCAAAATCTTGGAAAATTCTTATGTCTCTTTTGCCACCAGAGACAACTACATACCCAGCAATTAGATACATTCATGCTTTTGCATACCAACATTGTCTTACCAAAAACATATTAAAAAATAGTGACCATTGTTGCTCAATTTTTACATATCTTTACTCTCTCTCTCTCTCTCTCTCTTGTATAGCTTTAATAAAGCAATTTAAAGCCATCTCTTGTATGGCTTTACAGTTTAACAGGTTGTAAATACAATTTAACACTAAACAATACAATAATAACTAGCATAATAGCTATTATCAACTTGTAGAATATCTTATCCTGTCAGGTTTAATCCAGTATTTCTAATGCACTAATAACTGTTTCCCTCCCCCCTAAAAAAGTATTGTCAAGAAGGAATGAGATATTATTTCTTCCTGTAGTGTTATTTTAGACCCTTTTGCAATACTGCACACACAGTCAGTGTAAAACTGAGAAAGTACCCCTCCCCCCTGTAGTACTGCAGTATTGTTTATCTGCTTTATTATGTTAACAAACTATGGACCGTTGTCTGAGTTGATCATTTTTTTTATAAAGCTTTTGCTGTTTACTACTACTAGTAGGTATTTATACCCTCCTGCATAATTGATTTGAACTGTATGTATATTATGGCCCATTTGCTGGCTATACTTGATGTAACCGAGGTTTTTTACTTTTAACATTTACTTGCAAACAGATTATCAGTAACATGCATGCACAATTGTGATATTTTATTACAATTGCCAAATAGTGTTGCATGTGAACATTTTGACAATCATGTTTTAATAACAATAACGTTTTTCAAAAACTCAAGCCACTTGTCCGGCAAAAAGTTTTGTTTTTTTATCTTATCTGCTCCATATTTCCTGTAACTATTTATCCAGTTTGGGAAAGTCTGAGCTCACATTTCAGACTCTGTAGACTATAGTTAACCCTTTTAGCATTTTTCTTTTAATCATCTGTTAATACACTTGCAGTTTGATAGTAAAATGCAGTTGTAAAACACTTAGAATTATAATAAGCATTTGTGATCTGAAGAGTTGTATAAAAGGTTGGACACTAAAGAGAGAGAAAAGGACCTGTACCAATTGGCTAGACAGAGGGACAGGGCTGGGAAAGATGTGCAGCAGGTAAGAGTGATAAAGGATAGTGAGGGAAAGGTACTCACAAGTGAGGAGAGTGTGTTGAGTAGATGGAAAGAGTACTTTGAAGGGCTGAAGAATGAAGAGAATGAGAGAGAGAGAGAAGGTTGGATTATTTGCGGATAGTGAATCATGAAGTGCAGTTGATTAGCAAGGAGGAAGTAAGGATAGCTATGAAGAGGATGAAGAACGGAAAGGCTGTTGGTCCAGATGACATACCTGTGGAAGCATGGAGGTGTTTAGGTGAAATGGTAGTGGAGTTTTTAACTAGATTGTTTAATGAAATCTTGGAAAGTGAGAGGATGCCTGTGGAATGGACAAAAAGTGTTTTGGTACCGATTTTTAAGAATAAGGGTGATGTGTAGAGCTGTAGTAACTACAGAGGGATTAAACTGATCAGTCACAGAATGAAGTTATGGGAAAGAGTAGTGGAAGCTAGGTTAAGAAGGGAGGTGATGATTAGTGATCAGCAGTATGGTTTCATGCCAGGAAAGAGCACTACAGATGCAATGTTTGCTCTGAGAGTGTTGCTGGAGAAGTACAGAGAAGGTCAGAAGGAGTTGCATTGTGTTTTTGTGGATTTAGAGAAAGCATGTGACAGGGTGCCTAGAGAAGAGTTGTGGTATTGTTTGAGGAAGTCGGGAGTGTCAGAGAAGTATGTAAGAGTGGTACAGGATATGTACGAGGGTAGTTGACAGTGGTGAGGTCTGCGGTGGGAGTGAAGGATGCGTTTAAGGTGGATGTGGGATTACATCAAGGATCAGCTCTGAGCCCTTTCTTATTTGCAATGGTGATGGATAGGTTGACAGACGAGATTAGACAGGAGTCCCCATGGACTATGATGTTTGCAGATGACATTGTGATCTGTAGTGAGAGTAGGGAACAGGTGGAGATGACGCTGGAGAGGTGGAGATATGCTCTAGAGAGAAGAGGAATGAAGGTCAGCAGGACTAAGACAGAATATATGTATGTGAATGAGAGGGAGGACAGAGGAATGGTGAGGATGCAGGGAGTAGAGGTGGCGAAGGTGAATGAGTTTAAGTACTTGGGATCAACAGTTCAGAGTAATGGTGAGTGTGGAAGAGAGGTGAAGAAGAGAGTACAGGCAGGATGGAGTGGGTGGAGAAGAGTGTCCAGAGTGATTTGTGACAGACGAGTACCAGTAAGAGTGAAAGGGAAGGTCTACAAGAGGGTAGTGAGACCAGCTATTTTATACGGGTTGGAGACAGTGGCATTGACAAAAAGGCAGGAGTCAGAGCTTGACGTGGTAGAGTTGAAGATGTTAAGATCTGCACTGGGTGTGACGAGGATGGACAGGATTAGGAATAAGTATATTAGAGGGTCAGCCCAGGTTGGAAGGTTTGGAGACAAAGCCAGAGAGGCAAGATTATGTTGGTTTGGACATGTGCTGAGGAGGGATGCAGTGTATATTGGGAAAAAGATGCTAAGGATGAAGCTGCCAGGTAACAGGAAAAGAGGAAGGCCTAAGATAAGGTTTATGGAGGTGGTGAGAGAGGACATGCAGGCGGTTGGTGTGACAGAGCAAGATGCAGAGGACAGGAAGAAATGGAAACAGTTGATCTACTGTGGCGACCCCTAACGGAGCAGCCAAAAGAAGAAGATTTGTGATTTGCATAACTATGCATTTATACTACATAAATAACCATTATTTTACAATTAGCTTACATATGTTTTTACTTTGATTTCAGTATTTTTTTATTTATTTAACTGCCCTGCCATTCATTTTTCAAAGACTGCTTGACTAATACCATATGTGATTTTATTTCTTTTTAAAATTCAGAACTTTAACTGTTTGGTGGGGTGTTACTATACGATTATGAAAAAATTGTAAAAAACAAATAGATATTGGCTTAACTAACACATGTTTACATTTACATTATTTATATTTGCTGTTGTCTGCCTGTTATTCTTGTGTATTGTAACAGACGTATTTTAGATGAAAAGAAAATACATGCATGCCTTTCTTGTGACTTTAAATCTTTATTTAAGCATGTCAGTCTTGTGACTTTAATTCTTTACTTTTATTAACTATTTTTATCTGATTTTTATACACTAGAACTGTTTACCCATGATCACTGCACATCAATGGTGGTAAAACTTGACTTGAAGTAACAGTAATTTCTTTAGGAACTCAGTGTCTTATATATTCCTTTTCCTGGTAGTTTTTTCGACATTCTGAAGCAACTATTGTTACTGAATACACATTGTGAATAATTTCCTTACTAATGTTGTTGAATCAATATTATTCCAGGTTGTTTCTGGTAAATTTAAGTGCCTAGCTAATATTATTCTTCTGTCCTGTGTTTCATGCAAGAAATGTACGACTTGCTCTATGTCATTTGTACTTGACTTTGGTGGTTCCCTAAATAGGGGATATGGATGTACAAGAGCTTATCAAAGTAGGTAGTGAATTAAGACACAGCAAAGGATTTACTAATGTCATGGGACACATGAGTAGGACAAAGTAAAATGCAAGTGGGCATGCACTGGCAGTTTGTTAGCTGATAGGTAGTGTAATAGCTGCACTAGGTTAGTGAATTGATCCTTATAAGCTTCCAATTTCTGTGTTTACATATCGCATGTTAATGCCATGAAGAAGCCACATGGCAGGTGGAACATTTGTTACTGTTCAAAATAAACTTCTGTGTAGGCAAATGGCATGAGTCCCACTGGTGTTTCCAGATGGTACTCCATTGATATACCTAGTAATGCCCTTCCACATGCCACTAGCCATTCATCACTGACCTCTGTGCATGTGTGATACTCTATGTAGAATTAAAGAGAGTCAGACGATAATAATCAGGAAGATGGGAGCACTGTTGATGAGAACTGAGAGGGCTGATATCCTTGTACAGGGAGTTTGATGACATATCCTATTTAGGAGTGGCTGAGAGGACATTTACTAAACTAGCAGTCATACAGTTGCCTACAGTTTTGTAAAAGGCTTCCTTATACTTAATTGAGTGTAAACTAGATGAAGTTCAGAAATTAGAATGTTGTATTAGCAGTGTCAGTGGTACAGCAGGTAGCACACTCCCCTTTGGTTCAGAAGGCTGTGGGTTCTGTTCTCACACCCAGTAGACAGATTGCTGACACTGCAGTGCAGCATGGGGGGAGGGTGCTGCACTCCTGAGTGTGTTGCCCTTTGGATGAGATGTTAAACTGAGGCCCCTTTTGCCTGAGATGGTGGTAGCTGAGGAGGATGTAAAAGATCCCAAGGTTCCCATCGCAAAGAGTAGGGGTCTTGATTAAAATATACATAGTCATTTGCATATTTACAATATTTACATTATACACAATATCTACAATATACTTTTCTATCACATTTTTCTGTCAGAGATACAATATATATATATTTATTTGCTTTCTGATCCTATTTTAACTTCCACAACCAAGTTAACCTTAGTTTTTTAACATTATAGCAATGTCTCATTTTTGGATAAACATAATTTCCTTCATCCTTTGATTTCAAATTATTCCTATAATACAAAACATGTTTCTATCAATTCTCTTGATATAATTTCTAATTTTATTCTTGTAATACCCAAATTCCATTATATCCATATTTATAGTGTTTATTTCTTTCAGTCCCTATACACAGTTCCAATCTAAAATCTTTTTCCATAACCTTTTAACTCTTTTACATTCCAAAAAAAAAACATGCCCAGCAGTTTCAGATTTTCCACAATACAAACACATCCTATGTTTTTTACTTTTGTAAGGCATATTTGCCTTCACTGGTAGTTTCTGTATCATCATTCTATCATTGTTTTCATTTGTTTACTTCTTATAATTTTTATTCTTTTCATTTGTTTACTTCTTATAATTTTTATTGTTTTCATTTGTTTACTTCTTATAATTTTTATTGTTTTCATTTGTTTACTTCTTATAATTTTTGCTTGTATCGCACTCCTTATTTCTTTATGTAGTCCTTTCCACAGATGTATCTGAAAATACCTTTCCAGAACGTTATTATGCCGTACTTTTCTTTCCTTTTCGGTCATTTTGACATTCCTTTTCCATAACATGATTTTATCTTGATAATTCTATATTTTTTTGTCACAACAAACCATCCTTCTTTTTGAGTTAAATAAATTAAACCATTTCATTTTGTATTTCATACATAATGTCCGAGTTAGTATTGAACCATCATAATCTTTTATGTATTTCATTAATTTATATAAATTCAGAGATGCACTATATACTATTAGATTTACCTTCTCTTTAAAATCCCCCTTTTAACTGGATTCAACCATGAACCCCAAATGAAGGAAATATTAATATTATATACTTCTTTTTTAAAGTCAAAGGAGAGCTAAAAACCCCTGCTAGATAACGCAAATTTTGCTAACAAAGTAGGTCTAATTAAATACACTTTTTTATGAAAATACAATCTAAAAGATTTCCATAATAAACATGAACATGTATTTCTTATTTCCTGTAGTTTTTCATTCCTTACTGTTTCTGTAATGTCTTGTTTTTCAAAATATTCTGAGAATTTTTATTTTTGTCATATTAAATTTAATTCCTCCAGTCATATTTTTCAGATCCCAATCTTTGACTTTTTTCTTCATTTATTGAAAACCCTATAACTTCAATAGTTTCTTTTAAATATTTTATCACTTTACTCATACATACCTCATTTTTAGTAGTAATACTACTACTACTACTACTAATAATAATAGTAATAATAATAATAATAATAATAATATCATCTGCGTATGATAGCATAATTGGTATCTTTATTCCTTCTTTCAAAGTGTACCTCATCAATCCCATGCGTCTATTTATCTGTATAGAGATCACATTCATTACTAATACAAACAGTATCCTACTCTAAGGACAACCTTGTTTAATCCCTTCCTCAAGCCGTATATTTTCACTAAACCGCTTCTTTACTAATGCTTTGACTACATTATAATTATATGCTGTAATAGGTTCATAGGTAGGTACTAGGCTATCAGCCCAAGGGCCTAAGTAAGCCTAGCCAACAAGGTTCCCTTGCTTACGCCACCCAAGAAAGTTATTTTCCTGTGCCCCTGTCGAGCAGAGCCACAGAAGTGATCCCCAGGGTGTATTTCCTATTTCCCATCCACTTATCCAGATTTTTCTTGAAGAGTGCTAATGAGGAACTTTGCTTGACAAAGGTTTAGGTCCCTAGAGCATGTAGCTCAGAGGGATTGGGATGTCTTGAGGTGTAGCATGTCCAACAGCTCTGGGTTTGACATAGCTGTATATGTTAGGCAGAGATCACCTCAGAGTAGGCGATATGCTGTGGAGTAAAGCTGGAGTTTTTTGAGACGGTCAGTGTAGGGCATCTGTTTGAGGCCAGTAATCCTCTTTGTGAGGTACTTCTGTGGCCATTCCATCTGTTGTAGATGTCTTGTGAGGTACATTTTAAAAGGGGCGTTGTACTCTACAATGGGTCTAATGAGTGTCAAGTAGAGGGGAACAATTACCTCTTTTTTCCTGGATGAGAAACCTTTTGTGATGAGGTGTGCCACGTAGAAAGATTCCCTGACTACTGTGGTGATGTGATTACCAAAGGAGAGACTACTGTCCACCTGGGTCCCAAGGTCTCTTATCACACATTTGGCATTAAGTAGACTGCCGCCTATGTGGTAGTTCATGGGTACAGAGTTTTTACCAAAGGGGATGACAGTGCACTTTTTGACATTGAGCTTGAGGCCATGGCACTGACACCAGGCATCTGTCTGAATGAGGCCCTTCTGTAGGATGTCCATATCATTTGGGGACTCAGCTATGGCTCCTAGTTTGCAGTCATCTGCGAACTTCATTAGCAAAAGGCCTTCTGTGTTAGCCTGTACTTCAGAGAAGTAGATACCAAACAGGAGAGGTCCCAGGACTGAACCGTGTGGCACTCCACTTATCACTGGTTTGAAGTCAGATTTGGAGTCTGCAACTTTTACATTGTGGGTTCTGTCAGTGAGCCAGTTGGCAACCCATCTAGTAACATAGGGATTTATACCTAGTTTAGTGAGTTTAGCTATAATTCCAGAATAGGGGATGGTGTTGAAAGCCTTGGCGAGGTCAAGATAGGCTGTGTAAACCACCTTACCCTTGTCTACAGCTTTGATGACTGCCTCAAAGAAGTCGATCATGTTCAGGAGGCATGATATGCCTTTCACAAACCCAAACTGGGTGAGGTCCAGAGTTTGGAGGTTACCAATGTCTTTGTTTATGAGTTCCATGATGATACGTTCCATGGACTTACAGACCAGGCTCATCAGGCTAATAGGGCAATAGTTCCCAGGATCAGTGGTGGCTCCCCCTTTGTGGAGTGGGATAACTGTTGCTGTGCGTCATTCAGTGGGTACAAAGCCTGACATGAGACTATGATTGAACATGGTGCTTAGGTGGGGAGAAAGTTAGTTCTGACGTTCGTGTAAAACGCAGCCTGGGATGTTGTCCAGTCCCATGGATGCTGTGTTTTTGGCTTTAGAGTGCAGCTTTTACCTGCATAGTTGTGATTACAGGGACTCTGCATTCTTCCTGTATAGTTATGGTCCCTTTAGGGGGTGAGAGTGGGGTAAAGTTAGCACTGAACCGATCTGCCAGGACATTGGCAATAGCAGTTGGTTCTGTAATTTTCATGCCTTTGTGCTGTAACTAAGAACAGATCTGGGTGTTGCCATTGAGATTCTTGACATAGCTATAGAATGCTTTGTTGTTGCCCCTAGAATCAGTGGTGATTTTGTTTTCGTACCTAGCTTTGGAGGATCTTATAATGGATCTCAGCTTCTTACTGAGGCTGGCCAGGAAACTCCTCCACTCATGGGATTTTACTCTCGTTTGCAACAGTTTCTTCCTTCTGTTGTAGAGTTTGTTTATGGCAGGGGACCACCAGATTAGCCTTCTTTTTTTGGAGGATAGCGTCTTGGTTCTGTTTGGGATAGCACGATCCATGCACTCATGTAAGTGCTTATAGAGTGCATCTGTGTAGGATTCAGCAGTCGTAACTGTATTGTCCATCTGCATGGGTGTCATGAAGTTTACCACCTCTATCTTAAGAAGCATGAAGTTGGCTTTGTAGAAATTTTTTACCATGATTTCCTTAATGGTGGGTGGGGGCGGTATGTGGCTATCTAGGATGATTAGCTTATGGTCAGATCTGACCAACGAGGAGTTGATTTCAGGTATGGAACACCAGTCACTCATATTGGTAATGACTAGGTCTAGGATATTGTTGCCCCTGGTGGGGGTGTGGATAAGTTGATCCAGGGCATTGGAATTTATGAATTTCAGAAAGGTTTGAGCAAAGGAGTTGGTACATGAGTAGTTTTCTCAGTTAATGGTGGGGTAGTTGAAATCGCCCATTATTAGGGTGTTTGGCTGAACCCTAATATTTTCCAGTACATCAAGAAAAGAGGAGTGGGAATCCTGGGCCATGGTGGGGATTCTGTAGCAAGCTACAATTTGGATTGCAGTTTTGCCCAGAGTTAGTTGCACTTGGATAACCTTGGATGCATTATGTTGAGCAACTAACCTGGAGGTGTGGATATCCTTATATGGACACACCTCCGCCTTTCGTGTTCTGGTCCAGGTTAAGTGGCCAAAAAGTGTGGTATGAGTTATAGCCTGGCAATGAAGGGGTGCTCTCTGGAGCCTTGAACCAGGTCTCAGTCACTGCACAGATATCGATGTTCTCCATTTTAAGAAGTGCCTCGAGTGAGTGCATTTTGAGATTTAGACTTCTAGCATTGAGTAGCATTACCCTCAGTTTTTGCTTGCCTGTTCGTGTTACGGTGGTGAATTTATCATTTGAACCTAATGCAAACTTTTTTATCTTTTCTTTTCGTATTATATACTTCAAATATTCCCCATAATACTGAATAATGATTCAAATCAAAAGCCATACTTAAATCTCCCGCCATTGATTTTGACTGTACATTTCTGTGCATGATATCATCCACTGTTTACCTAATTATCACTAATAAATCCTGAGTCCTTTTTCCTTTTATACCGTATGCATATCCATTTATAATCTTACATACTTTCTTCTGCATTCTTTTTTGTAAAATTTTCATGAAAATTTTGTAATCCATATTATTTAATACTTCTTCTTTCGGCTTTTCCCGGTTAGGGGTCGCCACAGCGGATCACCTGTTTCCATAATCCATATTATTTAATACTACTGGCATCTAATTCTGTAATTCTCGTATATCACCTTTTTTCTGTATAAACCTGACTACATCCCTACACAATTCTTTAAACATAAATCCTTTATCCAACCACTCATTCAATACATTTATAAACTTTTCTTTTTGAATCATTGTCATATTCTCATACATTCTATATTCAGTGCTATCCAGTCCTGCCACTCGATCTAGATTTACTGCTTTCATAACTTGGTCTAATTTCTTCTGTCATTTTTATTTTCTAAATCTTCATGCTTGTTAGAGATGGATAAATGTCCCATTCATAGGTTCATAGATTAGTACTAAGCTAACTGCCCTTGTAAGCCATTTTAAGCTTAGCCAATTATCCCTTGCGAGACTCAAACCCTGCACCTTGTGTTTGTAAGGCAAACACCTTAACCGTTACGCCACCCTCCCAACCCTTGCTAATCTTTATCCTGCACTCCTCAAATAATGTCTTCATATTTATTCTTTTACTATTTCCAGGATTTTATCTTGTGTATTATATACTTTACCCATTGAATCCTTCAAATCTCTCTTAACACTGTTATTCTCTTTAACTGTCTTAATTAAATATGGTGCAATTTCTTCTTTTTTCCTTGCAAAAACTATCTTTGTTTATACAATAAATGTTCGATTTTTATTATTTAATTCATACAATTCTTGCTCCTTCATAATACAGTTTTGATCATTCCTTTCCAATCAACAGCATCGTTATTTACCTTCTTATATTTTATCTTATCCATATTTTTTCTTTTTCACGTCATATAACATTTTTATACTTCTGTTTGAAACTTCACCACCATTCTGACCAGTCCTTATAGAATTCTGTCATCCCTACATGATCTTGCCACAGTCTCACCTTTTCTTTTTTACCTAATTCTGAGAGCTACTTATCACACAATATAACTGTGTAAATGTTGTAAGTAGCATCATACTTTAAATGAGTGCATGCAACGTGTTTTCTACCTTTATTGTAAAGATGTGTTTCTTAGAATGTTTGGATAAATGTATCTTTATTTCCCTTTGAACAACCATAAGCTATTTTGTTTGACTATGTGTGACTCTGTATAGACGTTGTAAACTGTCCTATACAATGTATCTGTCTATAGGTCCTATACTTTGTATCTCTGTATCTCTTATATCTGTACTGTATTATGTTTCCTGGAGCTTTTCTCCACGGACCTCCACTGAAAACGGGTCCTTTGGGCTAGACTTCCCTGGTATTCAAACTGGAAATAAATAAAATAAAATAAATTTCACCTCATTTATTCTTTTTAATCCTTTTCCCATTTTAATGCACTTGGAATTTTGTTTTTTTTTTGTTTTTTTTTATTCCAAATTGCCCTGTGATATGAAAAACCTGTCATCACAATGCCTTCTTCCAAAACTGATGAACTTTCTGATACCAAAACAGAGCCTATTTCGGTTTTGTCTTATCCTATTTTATAAGTCCATGTACTTTGATTCCAAATCCTTAATCGTACACATTTTATAATATTGCATACTAACATAACGTCATTGCCATTTCAAGTTACAGTTAAAATACTCTGCAATGATAATTTCCATATTGACTGTTACATACTGGACATTTCTAAACATCTCTTCTCTCTCATTTTAGTTATATAAGCATAAGTAGCCGTAATTCTAATTACTTGATCTCTCCATCTTACATCAATAACCGTAGCTGTACTAGTCATAACAAAGGTAACACCTAACACTTTTATTGTGTCTCTGTATAAAATAAGAATTGTAGAACACGTCTCCTTCCCAAAATTACAAAGAGCATTTTTCCCCACCATATTTCTGTTTGAGATAAAAATCTGATGTCTTCTAAGACAGTAATACCAGATTTTTGTTTTTTACACCATTCCAAACTTCCTATTCTTCTTTCGAATTTCCTCTAACTGATAAAATTAAGGCCTAAGACTTCACAATTCATTTCTCCCTCATGTAATGTATATTTTCATCCTTTTCCTCTCTTTTACCCTTTTACCAGTAGAATTTCTTTTTTGTTTCACTGTATTCCATTTAACATCATCACTATCACTTAACTCTGACCTTCGTCCTCAATATTTTCTGTAATTCAATCTTCATTTGCTCTAACTTTTTGTATTATTTGTTCTCTGTCTGCAACATTCATATCTTCTTTTTGCATTTCTACTGTTTCTAACTCATTTTCTATAACTTTACCCTTTTTGCCTTGTTGTGTTACTTCCTCTATCAACTCTAATTCCACCTCATTCCTCTTTCTTCACATCCCCCCACTGTCCCACTTTCTTACATTTATAACATTTTGGTTTACAATTCCTTACATCATGTTCTGTGACTGGATCCTGGGATATTTAAATTGTATGTTGTTGTTTCTTTAAAGTATCTGAAGAAGTCTTAACAATTTAGAATGAAAGCACTTACATATGGTATCAAATGATTGTTGGAGAAGGAGACTGACTGGTCCTGTGTTTTCTGTTTTTTTTTCAACCTGCATCCCTTCCCTCTGCTGCACTTCTTCCTTCTGTATTTCTTCCATCAGCTCCTCCCATGACATGTTCTTGCCATTTTCTGGCGCACTCTCATTTACCATGCCCAACAATAAATCACCCTGCAACCCTCCCAACTGGAGGGTTGTAACAGCACAATCTTGTGTTGTAACCTGTGGCTCAGAGAGGTTTCACTGAAATAATTTTTCTGAATCCAGATTAGATGCTTTCATCACCTTAGCCTGCCCTTGAAAAGGCCCACCTGCCTTTTCTGTTGTCTCTGTTGTGCCATCCTCCCTTCTAAATGTCTGCTTAACCTCCGATTCCTTCTCAAATAAAATTAGCATCTCTGCTGTCTGAATAACAGTGCCAGAAACTCCAAAATCATTAGCATTGTCTATTTCATTCTCTATGTTTGCTCAACCAACTTCCTGCTACTCCAAGCAACCTATGTGCCCAGACCAGAAGACAGGAAGTGCCACAGTGAAACGCATCCCCATGCATGAAAAGAGCAGGGGAAGTTCCCCGATGCCTTGGCCAAATTTCCCCTAGTAGTATAAATACAACCTCAGCTCTCTCCTGAAATGAGGACACTAGCCTAGCAGGACTAACACGGTCAGTAAAGGATAAATAAAAAAACGAGCACATGACACAGGGGATTAATATAATGAAACAAACAACACTGATACCTACATTTGGTATAGGAATGCTTTGCGAACTCTGATGTACAAGAGTTGGGGTTGATGGCAAGGTTTTTTGTTTGTTAGTAAGACTACATTGGGTCGGGGTATTTTGGGTATTAATAGTGGATGATAATGAATGATAGCATGAGCAAATGGACAGGTAGTGTAGTTTAAGGGTCAGAATATGTCCTGACATATTGACAATTTATGTAATGTTGGATTGATTATATTGTACAAAAGAATATATGTGTTGTACAATGTTTCCAACTATGAACAAGTAAATATGTTTTTTTTTTCTTTAATATAAATGTAAGATGTTCATCGTGTTTCACTGTTGCAGTCATTACTGTTGGGGTTATCCTGCTGGCAGGCTACCTGCAGTTGGCATGAATTCCAAAGTCCTGGTCTGGCATTGGTTGCTGTCGCCTCTTCCCTGATGTCAGTGCGCCAGGGGTATAAAAGAAGCAGACAATGCCATTTTCTCCAGTCTTTCTTGCCGCGCAGTGCCCGAAGCAAAAGCAGTTCACAAGTAGCGGTCAGCCGACTCCTGATATTTTCAAAATCGAATTTCAGATCTGAAGTCTTCATTAAAGCTAAGTACCCCATTGGGGAAACTTTTTTCTTGCTCCAGACCAATGTCAGAAAAAGTTAACAATTGTATTTCTTGTGGGAAGCAAACTACCTCATAAGGATTTTCATTCTTACTGTATTCCTTGCCTAGGCCCTGATCACGATGTTGCTAGCTGTCGGTTTTGTGCTAGATTTAACCAACGCACTATTAAGCGTCGGCACGGTTTTGCCTTTCATTACTTTGGCCGAAGGTTTAATTATATAATGCCATCGGAACAACCGATAACCGGAGTATATAAAAGGCACAAGGAAAAGGAAAAGGACAGGCATCCGAGGTCCAAAACCGACAACGAGGCCCCAGCTAGGCCAGTCACCGGTTCTCAGTGAGGCGCTTTCGCAGCCCCTGACGCCCGCTACCTCAGAGCCACAGGCCGCTTCCGACTCCCATGTGGAGCCGATTAGGCCTCTGGATACTCAAGGTATTGGACTCTCGGAAACTATTCCCTCAGATGGGTCTGGAGCCGCTGAGCAGGCATCGGCTTCTGTGGGTGTTTTCAGACCTACACAATTATATGTCAAGCCAACCTCAGCTTCAAAGACAAAGACTAAAACAGCTTTAAAGACAAAGAAACAAGTACAGCATTCACCTGCACAGACTTCCATGCCTAAGAAACAGATGCTTAAAATGGCCGAAGACCTAATTACTTTAATCAGGGGATCCCATCCCTCTCCTGATAAGAGGCCTAGGCAAGACACAGAATATAACTCTTCTGATCAGGTTTCATTTTCCTGTGATTCCTCTTCTGAACAGGGATACTCACTTCCTCCCTATGAGGATTCTGATGCTGAAGAATCTATTCCTTCAGCCTGTCCTCCTGAGGATTATTCTTTTGGGGAAACCCTACATACCATGAGAGAGCATTTTCACTGGGAGAGCCAAGATTACTCAGAATCTAAGAAAAGGCTCAGACTTTCTTTTACTACCTCAGCACAGACCTCTTGCTATTCCACCTGTTCTAGACATTGTAAATGATGTATTTTCAGAGTCCGGCCTGTCTCCTGACTCTTTACCCCCTGTACCTGATAAGCCAAACAGATACTACAGGGTTCCAGACTCTCATAAATTTCAATATAAAAACCCTGCTGCTGACCCAGAAACTATATCTCAGGGTCCCAAAGGGGTCAAGGCTTCCACTGCAAAAAATCCGGTCCCCTCTGATAGTGATTCTAGGGCACTGGACAGATGGGGGAAAAAAGTTTACACTTCTGCTACCTTGGCTGTAAGGGCTTTAAATTGTCAGTTTCATATGCTTAAATATCAGCAATACTTAATGTCACTGCTTAAACAGAAAATGTTGACAAATTCTGAATGTTCTGATAACAAGGAAATGCAGGATTTATTGCATGCAGCTGAAAAAGTGGGAAAGCATACTTTGCAATGTGGCTTTGATTCACTGGAGGCCTTTTGCAGGGCCGCTGTTACGGGTTCTGTCATTAGAAGGCATGCTTGGTTAAAGGAACAGAATCTGCCTGATCATGTTAAAGCAAAATTATTGGATGCTCCATTACAGCATGATACTTTGTTTGGTGTTAAGGCAGAAGAGGTGTTGAAGAAAATGGAGGATAAAGTGAAATCCATGCAGGCAGTTAAGGATTTCCTACAGGTACAGCCACCCAGATTTATCAGGAACTTGCCTACAAAGAATTGGTCCTTTCCAGTGTCAGACAGATACAGACAGAGGCAGATACAGATGCCCCAGAGGCAGATCTCAGCCCCAAGGCTCATACAGGCCTAAACAATGGGGTGCTTCTACCTCCAAAAGCGGAGAAGACAAATCACAACCATACAGGAAACAGTCCCAATGATTTTCCTCTACCAGTACCAAGCACTTATCTTTTGGCAGCCCCCTTGGGGGGAAAACTAGCACTTTTTTCACCAAATTGGCACATGATTACCCAGGACAAATGGGTCTTAAACATAGTGTCTCAGGGCTACAGGTTCCACTTTCACACCCTGCTAAGGGTAAAAGGTATGCCAGACCTGCCACACAATCAATGGGCAGAGGCACAAAAGCAAGTTTCATCCCTCATGGACATGAGGGCCATTCAACAAGTACCACAACAAGAGCAGGGACAAGGATTTTACTCAAGACTTTTCTTGGTGCCCAGAAAGGACAAAGCCTGGAGACCAATACTGGACCTGTCTATTCTAAACACATTTCTGGAGGTTCCAAAATTCTAAGTGTTGACTCTGCAGCAGCTACTGCCCATGCTGGGCAAGAAGGCTTGGCTCATAACTTTGGACCTTAAGGAGGCATACCTGCATGTCCCAATCAGACAATCTTGCAGAAGATACCTCAGATTCATAGCTGGCTCAATGCACTACCAATTCTCTGCACTGCCCTTTGGCTTATCTACTGTGCCCAGGGTCTTTACAAAATGCCTGGCACCAGTAATTGTATTCTGCAGACAAAGAGAAATTCAAATATATCCCTACTTGGACAACTGCCTAATTCAAGCAGAGAACAAAGACATTCTACTAAAGCATCTGGCGTTTGTAAAAAGATTACTAATTTGCCTAGGGTACACAGTAAACGAAAAGAAATCAAAACTAGTACCCTCTCAAGAGATAATATTCCTGGGTGCAAGCTTAAATACAACTGCCCAGATGGCTTATCTCATGCCAGACAAACAAAGGCAACTGACTTCTTACTTCAAAATGTTGGCAACAAAGGCCCAGCTATCTGCAAGGAAAATCCTGTAAGCTTTGGGCTTCATGGCATCCTGCATTCTGCTAATTCCATATTCCAGACTGCATATGAGGAAACTACAATGGTATCTAAAAAGTGTTTGGACTCAGCATTGCCACAGCTTGGAAACATTAATTACTCTCATTCCCTGCCTGCAACAGGAGTTTTGATGGTGGGCACTGGCCTGTCACCAAAACAAGGGACAGCCATTCACTTTACCCACAGCCAGGCAGACACTAACAACAGATGCATCAGATTATGCTGGGGGGCCCACATGGCAGGAAAATGTATTCAGGGCACATGTCCCACAAGCCAGATGCATCTTCATAGCAATCAAAAAGAGATGCTAGCTGTTCAGAATGCCCTGACAGCTTTCAAGGATCTACTTCATCCAGGACAACTACTGATAAAGACGGACAATACTACAGTCATGTGGTACATAAACAAGCAGGGAGGCACACATTCCTATCCCCTCTGCAGACAAGCCATGACTTTGTGGGACACAGCATTGACTTATCAAGTTCACCTGCAAGCACAATTCCTGCCAGGAAAAATAAATACTCTGGCAGACGAACTAAGCAGAAACCTCATGGATCCCCACAAGTGGAAACTGGATCCACAAGTCTTCAGCTTGATAACAAGGAAATGGGGATGCCCAGACATAGATCTATTTGCCTTCCCCTCACAACTACCAATTACAGAGATTCTGCACAATGATTTATCACAAGCAAGCGTGGAAAGTGGATGCCCTATCCTTCAGCTGGAAAAATCTAACAGTGTATGCCTTTCCTCCACTGCCTCTCCTCCCCAAGGTACTCCTAAAGGTCAGGCAAGAGAAGCCAAAAATGATACTGATTGCCCCAGACTGGCCACGCCAGCACTGGTACCCAATCCTAAAAAACTTGTCTCAAGATCCAGCCTGAACATTGCCTCAAACTTCTCACTTACTGACCCAACAAAACAATCAGATCCTGCACAGCCAACTCAGGACCTTAAATCTGGCAGCATGGCGGATAATGTAGCCATTCAGAACACTCCTCTTTCAAAAGCTGTTATGGATGTTATCTTGGAGGCCAGGAGGCCCAGTACCAGAAATTCTTAGGCAGAAAAATGGAAGAGATTCTGTGCTTGGAACCAGGAACAAGAAATTGACACGTTTGTACCAAATATTCCTCAGATTTTATAATACCTAACTGAGATGCTGGGCAAAGGCCTATCCTTTTCATCAATTAAGATTCATGCCTCTGCCATTTCAGCCCATTACAATATGGCACCACCTATCTTTTCTCATCCTTTAATAAGGCAGTTCCTCAGAGGGGCCAAAAACATAAGACCTCCAAGGAGAGCACCAATACCTGCATGGGACCTCAATTATGTCTTGGAAAAACTCACACTGCCTCCTTTTGAGCCAGCCACAACAGCTGATATAAAATTCTTATCCTGGAAAACAGCTCTGCTCCTAGCAATAACCTCTGCAAGACGAGTCTCGGAGTTACAGGCACTCATGGCTGTGGAACCTTTTATCATTTTCCATCCAGACAGTTTTCTCTGAGGACGAACCCTACATTTATGGCTAAGGTGGTGTCCAGTGTGGCCCTTAACCAAAGCATTCACTTGCCTACCTTTTATCCAAACCCACAGAACAAGGCTGAGAGACTTCTGCATTCTTTGGACATACACAGACAGCTACGCTTCTACTTGGACAGAACTAAAGCTTTCAGAAAGACTGAGCAACTTTTAGTGGCATATGCTGCAGGATCACAAGGAAGGGCTATCTCAAAACAGACTATTTCTAAATGGATAGGCCATTGCATTAGTTTCTGCTACTCACAGCATGGCAAATCAGTGCCTAAGGGCATTAGGCCACATTCTACCAGAGCAGCAGTCACTTCAGCAGCCTTCCTCAGAGGAGTAGCAACTAAAGACATCTTAGAGACTGCAACTTGGAGTTCAGTGCACACTTTTACAAAGCACTACCACTTACCTCTCTACTCTAAATCCAGAGCAGGCTTTGCCACTGCAGTTCTGTAGGGCCTCATAGCCTCTCCTAATCCTATTTAACCCAGCCACCCATCCTCAGCTTTGGGATTCAACCCAAGAGTAATGACTGCAACAGTGAAACACGATGAACATAGTACAGTTGTGTACCTACCATAAATGTAGATGTTCGAGTGTATTCACTGTTGCAGTCCAGGTTACCCTCCCACCATCCCCCTTTCATTTGCTGAGTCTTATCTGTACTTCTCTATTCTATACAACCTATGTGGTGTATTTGCTTGTAGATGAAGGAAATGTTTACTTTAGTGCATGCATGTTTATTGGCATAATATATTTAGCCTACCCTTTTGGAGGCACCTGACATCTGGGGCAAGAATAACTGAAGAAAATGACATCGGCTGCTTCTTTTATACCACTGGCACACTGACGTCAGGGAAGAGGTGACAGCAACCGACGCCAGACCAGGACTTTGGAATTCAGGCCGACTGCGGGTAGCCTACCAGCAGGATAACCCCAAGAGTAATGACTGCAACAGTGAATACACTCGAACATCTACATTTATGGTAGGTACACAACTGTACTTCTGTCTTTGTCACAAATGATAATTCAGTAAAGGTGTTGTAAAAAAGATTGTCAGTCAAGGGAAGTAGTAGTAGTAAGGGATGGTATATGCTGTAGGTAGAGGACAGCGGTTCAAGTACAGCAGAGTGAAAATAAGGGTGTACTGAAAAACATCACTTCTATTCTAGCTTAATGCCCAGGTCAATAAGGAAATGAAACAGGAGGCCATCACATAATCTAATTACTGCCTCTGGATGAGAACTGAGTAATATTTGTATATATTGTGAGTTGGAGATGGGGGCTTAATCATTACTACAATTAAGAGAATAAATGTTTAAAGACATAAGCTGATAAAAGACTGTTACTTCTTTAGAGATGCATGTTACGTTTTTGTAAGAGCAGATTGTGTTACACAGGTCACTTTTGATTGTGACAGATATCATCTGGGGTGAGGGTCTATATTACCATGTCGAAAGACATGTTCGCCGGACACGCTTTAATCAACATGGAAATATTGATTGTCAAAAACCCAAATGGCCGAGTCAGCGATTTTTTTTCCCTGAGGAAAATAATCGCTCGGCCCTACAGATAAAAACACTTTCAAACCCTACAACATGGGGGCTTTCCCCCCACTCCCTCTAACTAAATATACCAACTCCGAGATCGCACTACAGCAGGGAAAAGGGCAAATCCCCGATGATGGCCAAGCAGTTTTTTCCCCTGGGAAAAACATTTGCTCACTCTGCTGTACGGGTTTTTGACAAGTCGATATTTCCGTGCCAAACATGTCTTTTCAACACGGTAATATAGACACTGGGGTGCTACCATTTCTTGTTATGACAGAGAAGATGTACTGTGTACTGAATGCATCACAGCAGTACAGTTCAAACGGAGTGGAGGCCTTGCTGTTTGAAGGACGTCCATACTGACGTCTTTGATTCCTGCATTCTGGTCTGTGTCAGCACAGACTACACTTAATTTTTTTGTCTGCTCAGAAGATGTGCTCTTTGTCAAAGTTGTATTTTTAGACAATGTATCCGTTTTTGTGTATTGTCTTATTTTTAGGTTGATACACATTATAAATTAGTTTGCAAATATTAAGCAAACATTTTTTTTAGTTTAAGTAATCCTTTTTTCATTTTTAACTTGACTGCATGACTCATTTTTATTTTCTGTGCATGAAATGAGTGGCCTCTTAGCCTTTATTGTCTTAGAAAAGTATGTATAATTAAAGAGCCCCAGACAGTAAGCACTGGTTCACCATGTATGGAGGAATGGAGAGTTGCACTGGTACAGTTCTTACTGGATAACAAACTGGTTTCTGATTTTCTACCCCACCATAGAGAAAGGAAGGCAAGAGTGTACCTGTGTGGTCTGTATCTACGCTTACATTTATAATTAACTTTCTCAAGACTGCCGATGCTTCTGAAAGAAAGCACACTCAAAAGAGATTTCTTATCTTGCAAGATGATGGCTTACTGTCACCTACAGCCCTAAACTTATAAAAATGGTATGTAAAATTAACCACAAAATCCACCAAGAAAAGCGCTGGAGAAACTGAGAAAGTTCTTTTTTAGCGTGGTGGATTTTGTGTTTTTTTTGTACTGTGGACAACTGGGCCTGCTTGTGTGCTGTTTTTCTTTTTTTATTGGTATATAAAATTGGCTTAATTAAAGGCGGTGATAATGTTCTACCATCCTGTTCCTTGGGCAAAACAGAACATTAGCATTTGGTAACTTTTTTTCGGATTTCTCAAACAGTGAAGAATTTTTATGGGAAAACTTGACAGGACTTAATTTAATAAGTGTTATTTCCATTAAAATAGTATTATTTTAGACAAGTGAAATTTCAGCAGTATAGCCTTATTTCCTTTATAGTCAATTACAATAATCTAATATGTCTGTACACAGATATTAAAAAGTACATTAATGAAGGCAGGATGCCACTTTATAATGGAATTTGTATAAAACAAAGTGAAACTGCACTCTCGGGTTTGTGATAATATTTTAGGGCAAACTTTATCATATTACTTTGTATCATATTACTTTGTATTACTAGCAGACAGAAGGATGAGTTGAATGTTTATGTTACTGAAGCAACATAGCCGAGTCTGGTAATTCAGTTGTCAAGGAAATTATTTATGTCCACATTAAAGCAATTTTCCAGTGTATTTATTATGGGTTTATGTTCGCCTTCTGAGAAATGAAAAACCCAAATGACAAAATATCGAATGGAAGACAGCAAAACTGACAATCATCGAAGAAGGCATTATCGAAAAAAGTCATTAAATGGCCATAGTCGGACAACATCTTAAACATAACCAATCAAGATGGGGGGCTATGCCCCCCACACCCCTCAATGTAGGGGTTTGCATGCCCCAACCCCCCCAACTATGTATACCAACTCCGGGATTGCACTACAGTGGGGCATAGGACAAATTTAAAAGGTTTCCCTTTGCTTACCTTATGCATTGCGTTACTTCCTGTTGTTCGCTAACTAGGGCCATTCGATGAATTTATTTTCGATAATGTTGTTCTGTAATTGTTGGTTTCACTGTCTTCCGTTCAATATTTTGCCATTTGGGTTTTTTATTTTTTGGTAACTGAACAGGCCCGTTTGTTATATGTTGACAAGTCATAATTAGCAAACTTAATCCAAGATTCCCAAACACTGTATGTTGGGTAGATAGTTTAAGTTTTAGTATGTGGTAAATGCCTAAGAATCAGGACTTGCTGAGAATGGATGCTCAAATTCATCTCAGATATCCTAGGGGAAATATTGCAACACAGCCTGGGCTCTTTCTGATGGGATATAACCCAAAGGCTCATTTTGTTATTTAATTTAATTGTTATTTGCTATTATTACAAGACTGTGTCTTGCAGCAGCTGTAAGTTCCAGTATTCATATACCAATGAACTGGAACAACTTTTTTTGTACTAATTTCAGGAAGCAGGAGTAATGAAGCTTATTTTTGCAAAAATGCTGAATATCAGTATTTATTTTTTGTGTCTTGGAATATCTCCTGGGGGTTATCATTACACTTGTGGTACCCCACACACTTCTTCATATGTTCATAGTTTAGTACTAAGCTAACTGCCCTTGCGAGCCATTTTAAGCCTAGCCAGTTATCACTTGTGAGACTCAAACCCTGCACCTTGTGTTTGTAAGGCAAACACCTTAGCCATTAAGCCACTCTCCCAAGGGTTACCCAATGCATTACCCTGGGAAATATATATTGTTTTTTTTTTTTTAATTTCTAAGTCAGAATTGCCATCCTTTTCTTTAGGACAAGAAGGCTGACAAAGGAGCTTGGACTATACTATCGTACAGTGACGAATAGTCTAACGGGGGAGCTAAGGTGATAGTGTTACAGTGACGAATAATCTAACGGGGGGAGCTAAGGTGATAGTCTGCCTTTGTCCATACATGTGGCATCAGTATGATAACTGTGTGGTTCTACTCATATTTGAAGGTGCCCACTAACCATCTCCAAGTCAGTGTCAGGGATTAGACCCCCTCCTCAGTCTTTACCAGATGATGGTGGTGTAACAATATCGCTAGACAATGTTCACTCTCAGGGAGGGAAATCAGACCGACTGATGCTTAATCCTTTGATTCTCTTCCTTGGCGCTAATCCAGAATATGATTAAGAAGTTAGGTCAATTGCATCAAAGAAATAACCCTTCCTCTGCACTAGATGGCTAGAACAATACTTTACAACTTACTATCAGATTCTAAGCAGTTAAATGGCTGAGGCTGACTCCAGTACTTGAATATGCACTTATTCATGTTCAATTACATTTATATATCAAATTGTTCCAGCAATATATTATACATAGAGGAAAATCCACTAATAATGATGCATACTGGGTTTGTTTTTTGTATGCCGCATGTAGCCTGCATATTACATGCATGCTTCTGTTATCATAATGCTATGTAGATACAACAGTGGTGTGCGTGCGTGTGTGTGTGTGTGTGTGTGTGTGTGTGTGTGTGTGTGTGTGTGTGTGTGTGTGCGTGCGTGTGTGTGTGTGTGTGTGTGTGTGTGTGTGTGTTGCATAAATTTGTAGTTGTTTCTGTTTGTATATTCCAGTGTTTAACACCTGTTAATGAGCATCAGTGCCTCAGCATATACTTCAGAGATCTCTTTTAGATAAATAAATCTAAGTTAAAGGATTGTGGTTGCAGGCTGTTTCAAAAGTGATGCATGAAAGACAAGAACATGGTAACCAAATAAACACAAATTGCACAACCCAATACAAAAAGCGCAATCCGGAACTATAAAGGCTGTCCAATTGTCGTCACAGAACTCACTTAGTCCAAACGAAATAATAAAGTAAGGTTTATTGTGTAAAAAACAGGAATAACTATATTCATTGAGCGCTTTCGTCTTCAATCACGGAGACTTCATCAGAATGACATTGCCCTCTCGTCCCTATCTCTTTTATAACATATCAGGTATTCAAATTGACAAATGAAAGCAATCTTACCATAATTAAGCCTTTGCTCTTAAAGGCACAGATGAAATAATTCACTGAAACTATAACAATAAAAACTCTGCTACATATAACCACCCACCATGAGAACCATAAGAACAAATTTCCATATACAAAGATGTAAATATCAAAAAACAAATATCCAGTATCAAATTGCATCTAGGAGACCAGGTACAAAAACGTAGATATTCATGGACACAATGAATGTAATAAATACAATACAATACACGTTTTTCATAAAACCTTAACACAAGTTTGGAGTTAACTTTTATGTAACCCTATGTTCACCTTCTTAACATTCGTCAGGAAATCAAACCAAATGAAAAAATAAAATAAATAAATAAAATGAAAAATAATATAACAAATTGGTTTTAAATTCATTTTGAAAAGATTTTAATAAATGGGTTCATACATAGATAAATAAGTAATTGATTAAAAATGTATCATCACAAATAATTTAAAAGTATTGAAAGCGCTCAATGAATATAGTTATTCCTGTTTTTTACACAAAAGACAAGAACATGCTAACTCGCATATTACATACTTGACATCCTGAATTCCATTTAGCTGCTTTGTATTCTGATTAACTGGAGTTGATGATGGTGATTGCAGGGGCTCACCAAGGCTTTATTCTTTTTTCCCTTTTTAATTTCTGATGTACAGATCCTGCAATGAACGTGAAGCTGGACTCATTGTAGCTTAATAGATGGCTACCATTTCATATTGCTAATGTTGTTTGGAGTATTGCAATTTAAGAATGAGCTGAAACAGGTGGTCAGAGCTCTAGTCATAGAGTATAGTGTCCATAGAAAGAATGTAAAAATGGATTTAAACAGCAACACAAGTGCACCTGATACACGTTTTTGAACTGTAAGCAATTAAGGAAGCTTATATGATTGAATGAATTTTGCTACTGTTTCTTATTTTAACAGTTCTCTTTCACATTAGATGTTTGTCAGTGCATAGTTGTATAGACTTTGTTATTATAATTGGATGTAAAGTGGTCCCTGTACACTGAAGTTTGTGCGATGCAGTGTCGTATTCTCTCTCTGTCAGCTTCACTTCCCTGCAGGATCCCGGTACGCTGTTATATAAACTGACACCTGTACACTGAAGTTTGTGCGATGAAGTGTCGTATTCTCTCTCTGTCAGCTTCACTTCCCTGCAGGATCCCGGTACGCTGTTATATAAACTGACACCTGTACACTGAAGTTTGTGCGATGCAGTGTCGTATTCTCTCTCTGTCAGCTTCAATTCCCTGCAGGATCCCGGTACGCTGTTATATAAACTGACACCTGTACACTGAAGTTTGTGCGATGCAGTGTCGTATTCTCTCTCTGTCAACTTCACTTCCCTGCAGGATCCCGGTACGCTGTTATATAAACTGACACCTGTACACTGAAGTTTGTGCGATGCAGTGTCGTATTCTCTCTCTGTCAGCTTCACTTCCCTGCAGGATCCCGGTACGCTGTTATATAAACTGACACCTGTACACTGAAGTTTGTGCGATGCAGTGTCGTATTCTCTCTCTTGTCAGCTTCACTTCCCTGCAGGATCCCGGTACGCTGTTATATAAACTGACACCTGTACACTGAAGTTTGTGCAATGCAGTGTCGTATTCTCTCTCTGTCAGCTTCACTTCCCTGCAGGATCCCGGTACGCTGTTATATAAACTGACACCTGTACACTGAAGTTTGTGTGATGCAGTGTCGTATTCTCTCTCTGTCAGCTTCACTTCCCTGCAGGATCCCGGTACGCTGTTATATAAACTGACACCTGTACACTGAAGTTTGTGCGATGCAGTGTCGTATTCTCTCTCTGTCAGCTTCACTTCCCTGCAGGATCCCGGTACGCTGTTATATAAACTGACACCTGTACACTGAAGTTTGTGCGATGCAGTGTTGTATTCTCTCTCTGTCAGCTTCACTTCCCTGCAGGATCCCAGTACGCTGTTATATAAACTGACAGGAAGGTAATAGGGAAACTGAGAGATGCCACTCAGGAAGAGACCTACAAATGCCTTCATAAAATGCTGCATTAGCTTATGTGGAAAAAAAGGTTATACACAGCAGAGGCATTGATGTTGTTTACTGTATATACAAATGGGCAGTCTGGTAATGAAGACAGTAAATGGATACCAAGGAAACTAAGTATGTCAGCCATTAAAAGGTACTTATTGTATTTGTTTACTGCAACTCTGAATCATCCAAGAATAATAACAACAACCAGCAGTTGTTTGTCTGATAATATGCTTATATTTTCCCTTCATTTTTGACAATCCCTGTTTTTTTAAACATGTGGTTTTGAGTAATATCCCACATTCCTACTGGAAATGGGAAAAGTTATGTGTTATTTGTTATTCAGATTTTATAATAATTAGGCAAAGAAAACTGGTGAAAAGACACACTTACTCAGACAAGCAGACCCTTCAGTCAGTTTGTACACTAGTTAAAAAAGGCTACAGAAAGGAAATAAAACTGGTGAAAAGACACACTTACTCAGACAAGCAGACCCTTCAGTCAGTTTGTACACTAGCTAAAAAAGGCTACAGAAAGGCAGTAAATAAAGTTGCTGGTGGAAAGTGTGGAGGTATCAAGAGAGGAGTGACATTCTTGAGGCAAATGTTATTATTTTGCTCCTGCTCCCACCCCACATGACTTACACTGGCTGTTTCCATCTTTCTTTCTTCCCCTGTTTACACTAGCATTTTTCATTTTTCTTAACTCTTAACTCATACCTCCTTGTAACTCCTATGATATTTGCTAAGAATGCAATAAGCTGCACCTCTTAAGTGTATGCTTTCTATGATGCAATGGCTCTCAGTATTTATTTTGTAATGTTCCTTTGCTAGTCTGTATCATCTGTAAGTTTCATCTCTAGTCTGTATTAATTGTAATGTTCGCTCGGATCTATGACACTTGTAAATTATAATCAAAAACCTATTGTAACCTTGATTGTTTTTGGAGCTTTTCTCCCCAGGACTCCATTGAAAATGGGTTCATTTTGGCCCAATGGACTATCCTGGTAAACCAACTTCAAATAAATAAAATAAATAAATAAATAAAGTAGTGCAAGTCAGACTCACAAAAGCAAAGGAGAATTAAAAGAAAACTTCTACATTTTAGTCATATCCAGAAAAAAGCTATCCAATAGTCCAGTCTCTAGTAATTAAAACATGTAACAACAAATCCCGAATAACAATATGACGGATGTGTGTATAGTATCATAAGTACAATAGGAAGGGGGCAATCTTATATGATACTTTATGTACATAACTTACTGCTACTCCTCACTAATTCTGGGATTGTAGCAAATATCTGCCAGCAAGTTACAGGTTAGCACAAATGGGCAGATGTCTGATCCAGATAAAAATATGTATATGTACAAATGAAGACTATTGGCTGAAGGAAATCACTGCATTCTTGTGAAAATACAGTTAATAAACAGATGCAAGCTTTCACAACTATGTGCTTTCTCAAATATGAAAATTGAAAGCAGAACATCTTGAAACTTTTAAAGGGTCTTAACCATCATGCGTTATGTCATGTGCCACTGAATATGTAAATTTAAACATCGAAATGAATAAATTAATAATTCACCTTATACATATACCTAGTTGAAACAAATGTAAAACCCAACAATAAAATAAACAAAAACAATAAAACCCATTATCTGATCAACCTAATCTTTATTTCTCAGTTAAACCTTGATGGTTGTCCACTCCGAAGTGAAAAATGCGTTTATATTCTCTGACCTTTGTGTTCATAGAATTATTTCTACTTCTCACACAAGAAACAAGAAATCTAAAACTATGGGCTCCCCCTTCCTTTAACATATGTGTGTATAAAGCAGCCATTCTCACACATTTTGTATATCTGAGTAATGTTCACAAATGTGATCTTTATGTTTTATGTTGCTTTTCCCTATAAAAAACAAGGGACATCCATACATTTCATCAAATAAACAATATTCTTTGTGACACGCATAGCTGACACATTGAAATCATATTTTTTTCTTTGTAAAGGGATAAATAAAAGTTGAGTCATCAGTTGTATATTTGCAAAAATTGCATCTAAAGCATGGTCTTATTCCTTTCTTTCCAGTAAGTGTCTTATTAGTCAATATGTGTTTAAGGTTAGTAGTATTTTTTTTCCATAAATCTACTATGTAAGCAACCACATGATTGTAAAATCAACCAATGTTTCCAGTAAATATCACAAATATATTTGGCATGTTGATTGTAAACCATATACACAGACAATCCTTGAAGCTTATTTCTATTGGGCACTATAATGTTTTTAGTAGCAGGCTCTGTCATTCCTCTGTGTCATATTACTAAGTAATCTTTCATCATATTTGTGATGATGTGAGGTAGTTAGTGCCAGCTATGCCAGAAAGAATAAGGCAGTGGATGTGTAACATATGCCAGCAAAGCTATCTGGAGTTTTGTAAAGAATTAAATGCCATTTGTATATCAAACTGATTTGTAAAGTTGCTTGTGTTAAAAAAGATGTACCAACAGTGGGCCCTGCTGGACAGAAAAGAAATAAACCTGTATGTCAGACTGTACTGTAACTGTTGAAATGAATATATTGTAAGAGAAGATAATGGAAGAGAAAACGTTAATCTCAGTCCGACTGACTTTGAAAAATAAAAACAAGTGTACCTTCCGCTCAGAGTTAATGCTCCGTTGTATACGGCAAAAATGAAATAAATGAATGAAACACAAAAGAGCAAGGCAATGAAGGAGTGAATATAACAAAGTCCCATCCACTCGCAGGAATGAAATAATCCAACACTCTCGAGTAGGAACTAAACGAATTTAATATAATTGTTGTGCAGGTTAGCGCTTTCGCTGGTTAGCTTCTTCAGACCTTATACAACAAAATATCCGTAGGAACAAGTTTAAATACCCAAAAAGGCGCGGAATTTAAAATATCTAGTGCTCTTTCTCTTTAATTAATGCAATAAATATTAAAAATCATAATTAAAACATTATTGACACCAATAAGCCATTACCTAAGAACATATGCACATCAATATAATATATATTAAAAATATATTAAAAATATATGTACAAATAAGTATATGCATGTGCATCATTAAACACATTGTGTATGAATGCTGCAATTCATTACTCATCTGTATTGGAGTACAGTTCTAACTAAATATATTTGTCCACTCATTTAAATAGAAAACAAGATTATAAAATATACACTAAAAATCATCTGTCAAACATATCCAATTATTTGTTATATTTCAAGCTCCTCAATTTCAGTAATGGTCTTAAGGGAACTTTACCATTGAGTCCTGGTGGCATATCAGACCTGAATTTAATAATCCATTGTGTTTCTCTAGCTTGTGTGTAGTTGTCCACGTCTCCCCTCCTAATTGTAGTATGAATCTGTTCTAAAATCCTAAACATAAAAGAGTGGTCACTACCTTCATCATGTACATGTCTAGCTAATGCATTATGCAAATTCCCTTTCCTAATAATGGTAAAGTTCCCTTAAGACCATTACTGAAATTGAGGAGCTTGAAATATAACAAATAATTGGATATGTTTGACAGATGATTTTTAGTGTATATTTTATAATCTTGTTTTCTATTTAAATGAGTGGACAAATATATTTAGTTAGAACTGTACTCCAATACAGATGAGTAATGAATTGCAGCATTCATACACAATGTGTTTAATGATGCACATGCATATACTTATTTGTACATATATTTTTAATATATTTTTAATATATATTATATTGATGTGCATATGTTCTTAGGTAATGGCTTATTGGTGTCAATAATGTTTTAATTATGATTTTTAATATTTATTGCATTAATTAAAGAGAAAGAGCACTAGATATTTTAAATTTCGTGCCTTTTTGGGTATTTAAACTTGTTCCTATGGATATTTTGTTGTATAAGGTCTGAAGAAGCTAACCAGTGAAAGCGCTAACCTGCACAACAATTATATTAAATTCGTTTAGTTCCTACTCGAGAGTGTTGGATTATTTCATTCCTGCGAGTGTATTTTTGGATGGGACTTTGTTATATTCACTCCTTCACTGCCTTGCTCTTTTGTGTTTTATTCATTTATTCGACTTTGAAAAACAGTCTTAAATTAAATGACCTGGTGAAGGCCATAAATATTGTATCTCACAGGTCTGATTGCAGCCAGAGACAAAATGTCTTTAAAAACCAGGACTAGAAATCCTACTGTATTGTCCTTAGGGATAAATTAATTGCTACTCTAGAAGGGTGAAAGTTTTTGAAATGGTTTAATAGCTTCTAGATGCTATAACACATATTAGCAAAGTTCTATGTGTGTGTATAGTGGCACATGTTTGCAAGATTCTGGCTCACCTTTTAGTAAAGGTGGTAGTGTGGGGACCAGAAGTCAGGTGACCAGGTATATGTGATATCATTCTGTAATCCAGCAGTGAAATGATGTTTTAATACTAGATGAGACTGAAGTCTCAGCAGTCTGTTTATCTGTGAAATCTGACAAAGAAGGACCACTCACCTACATCATCTTGCCTTGCTGTAGTAAGTGAACTAGGGGACAGTAATTCTTTAGATCAGTCAGGAAAAGATAGTGAGATTAGATAAATATTGTTTTTCTGTATCTGTGTGAACCTTTCCATATGTGTTATTTTAATATTTCCTGTAATTGAAATTCTGGTGTTTATTATAGATATTTACTATGTTTGTGTTCTTTTATTATTATTATTATGATGATGATGATGATGATTAATACATATATTTAAACTTTTCATTGTGGCTGGTCCTTCAGAATATTTTAACCTTTGAGAGTACTTATATTTATTTGGTGACACTGTGGCCGCTCCTGAAAGCCTTGCTGCATTGGTCAAACACTACCATTGGTATTAGTATTCATTTTACTCAGTATAATTGGTTACCCTTGTAAGAGCTTTAGAGTAGCTAGCTTTAGAATGTTCTGTTGGCAGTATCTACCTTATAATATGGGCAGAGGGAGCATAGCTGGTAAGTCTGTGCCAGCCTTTCCCAGGTGTGTGTGTGTGTGTGTGTGTGTGTGTGTGTGTGTGTGTGTGTGTGTGTGTGTGTGTGTGTGAGTGTGTGTGAAAAATCAAATATCAAAGAGTATGTGTGTCAGCTACTTGGAGTAGGGATGTAACACTGGTTTCACAGAGAGGGTGGTGGAGGACTTCTTTGAGGACTCAACTCTATAGCTGTGTCACTGAGGACTCTTATTTGAGGCTTGGAGACAGAGAGAGAAACCCAGCCCCAAGGCAGGAGTGTATTCCCTGTGTGCTCGTAAGGGAAATTGTGCTTGGTGCTGAGAGTTGCATCTGAAAAATCTGTGTGTATCTATTTTTGTTCCAAGTGAACGTCCCTCACTGGTGTCAGTGATGAGGATTAAGCCTCCTTGATTACTGGCCCAGCAGAGGGATGTCACAATACCTCCTCTCTCTTAACTCAGTCAATAAGTGATCTAATTCAAAATTAAATGTATGTTTGTAGTTCTCCTTGATGTAATATCATCTGTCCACAAACAACATTCGAAAAAATGTGTTATGGATGTTTACTGACTTTATGTATACACCCAGACTTTCTTAACTCAGAAATGTGTTGTGGATGCATACTATCGCTGTGTAAACACCCAAACTTTCTTAACTCAAAAATGTGTTACGGATGCATACTGTCTCTATGTAAACACCCAGCCTTTCTTAACGCAAAAATGTGTTGTGGATGCGTGCTGTCTCTGGGTAAACACCCAACCTTTCTTGACTCAAAAATGTATTGTGGATGCGTACTATCTCTATGTAAACACCCAGCCTTTCTTAACTCAAAAATGCATTGTGGATGCATACTGCCTCTATGTAAACACCCAGCCTTTCTTAACTCTCTCCTAAATAGAAGTTTCAAAACTAAAATCATTATATGCTAAATGTATATCTAAAAAAATGATCATATATTGTGACATAGTCATCTTAAATTTTAGGAAATCATTAATCAAGTTTTTATATATACACGGAATTGATCCAATTCAACAAATAACCCCTTCCATAACATAAAAATATCATCACAAAGTGTTAAAAAATATATTTTTCTCTAAATGGATTATGTTCATTATCAGTACAATCTTGTGGCTATACAGGCACCATTAAATTAGCATTAAGTGTTACCCACAGGAGTACCCATGTCCAATCCAGAACACTGTTACCTAGGCAACTGGATGAAAAACTAAACTGTTTATGTGAAGGAGTGGTTGGAATTAGTTTTATTTGTTTAACGTTTTTGTTAATAGGTTAAGTAAAATGATGACTGCAGCCTGTTTTAGCTGTAACACGTCCACATGTGTAATGAGAAAGACTGTATGCATGAAATGGTTAGCAGTATTGTTAGAAATATGAAATGTTTTGATGCTTAAGTGCAATAATGGCAGTGAATGGAATGCCAGACATTTTGGGAAGTTTAAGAAATGTAATATTCATACATCAGCAGTGCTTTTTTTTTGTATTTCTGTACTTCTTATTTGCATAATTTATTACTAATAGTGTATAAATGAAAATAAAGATTTGTTTTGTTAGGGGGGGGGGGGTGAAGTGTACGAATCATAAATCAGTTTTCCAGTCTGCAGTTATAAGACTGGCTGATGTCAGGGGTGTAGCCAAAAATTTACATTTTGTACCCAGACCTCATGTTGCTACCCTAACCGTCAACCTTTGCTTTGAAACATGCACTCATCCCTAAGAATGTTGCCTGCGTATACTTCAGAAAGAGACACATATTATTTTTGACTGTTGTCACTTATAACTATAAAAAGACTATTTTTTAGAGGTCAGTTCCTGTCACATAAGCATATTCTTTGTTGCTCTAAAGAGTAGATACTACTTTAGACCGTTGTAAACATTCTCTGCCCTTTGATCCATAAAAGTTTTTGAGAGATGCTCAGAAAAAATGTCTTCATTTGAGTACACTGAGTGTATACCTAGCTACACCATTGGCTGATGTTATTTTTATTCTTTTGAAAGAACTG